>NW_028301046.1:5146071-5448928 GCF_049000335.1 Polistes dominula | reverse complement strand
TTCTGTCTTTTCGCAGGAGATTAACTTGGATACCGTAACGAATATATTAATTAATAGAAACTTGTTTGTATATGTATATATATATATATAGAACAGTGTATATATGTATATGTATACATATACGTATATATACTTATTCTTTATCAGTAGCGTTCCTGCTCAACGTGTTGCAGTAAATCTTTTTTTCACTGGGCGTTCATTTCAGACCTGTAAAATATATATGTAAAATATATATCGTCAATGATATTTTCAGTAATATATAAGTACAATTATATTTTTAAATGATCATTTAAAAAAAGAAGAATATTTTTTAATATATTGTATTATTATAAATAGTTATAAAATGTAACGGTCTTATAAGTCGTGTACTCACTTTAAAGCTTTGTAACGTTCCTTCTCGGGATTATTATCAGGTGGTTCACATTCGAATGATGCTAAAGCCAATGCTGTAAAAAAAAGAAATAAAATAAATTATAATAGTTAAAAATTGATACAATTGTTCACATTATCGTCGGATTATAATACACAATAATTCTTTATTCTTACCATTTTCAGTCAACACAGGACTCGCTTGCAAAAAGGCTATAACTCTAGGATTCTTTTCAAATGGACAGGCTACTTGTTTCCACGCGATGAATTCCGTAACCTGCTTTGCCAGTTGCCAAAATTTCTCAAAATTAATGTGCCCGTTTGGTAGTCTGTAACATGATCAAATAAAAAGAAATGTTATTAATTTCATTAAAAAAAGGATTGTTCTTATAATTATACTTCGATCAACGCTTCCAATTTTTTACATGAACATAATCGTTCTACGATTTTTTTGTATATTTTTAAGAGGATAACAAAAAAAGAAAAAACATAGAAAGAGAGAGAGAGAGAGAGAGAGAGAGAGAGAGAGAGAGAGAGAAAAGGAAGAGAGGACAGTATTTTCAAGTTTTTCTTTTTACTCGGAACCTTTCATATTTCTTGTACCTTTTTTTTTTTAATTTTTCTTCTCCTTTTTCCCCGACTTTTTCAGGATACAACTTTTGCCATTATAAGTTTAATAAGTTTACACGTACAAGTGGGCGCGTAATGTCACGTTCGTAAATGTAATAAATAAGATTCTCGAAAAGGATGAGTTCTGCAAGCGACGTCGACCCGATACGTCGACATATTGCTTTTTCTGAGATTAATAATCCCGGCATGGGAAACGCCGCGTAGGAAGGATCTTGCGAAGATCGACAAGGAAAACTTCTTTTCGAAAGCAATCGAGAATTTTTGATTAAAATATATATATATATATATATTAGGGTGGGTCAAAAAAATGACTTATTTTTTTTTTCAAGTGCCACGGAAAAATGAGTTGCTAGACACCTTAAAACAATTCTCACCAAATATAAGCTCTTAATTTTAATAGGAAGATCCTCCGCATCGCAGTTTTTTATTTTTTTTCAGTCTAATAGATTAAAATTCATACCTCATTATTTATTGATTGTACAGAAAAATGTTCTAGATGAATTTTGTAGGAAATGTAATGCTCTACAAAAAAGGTATCTTATATTTTTTCCGTAAACCTCACCATTTGGATGATATTGAAGATTTAAATTTGATGATTTTTAGACAAATTTCATTTTTGTTTATGAAATTTATAACTCGACAATGAATGACTATTATAAGATGCGCAATACAAATTATTGTAGGAAATAAACTTCTCTATAAAAATAGTGTCTTATGTTTTGCCGATTAAATTAAGCGTTCAAAAGATATTCAGAGACAGAAATCAGTACACATGAAAGTTTGATGATGAATATCTTTTGAACGCTTAATTTAATTGCCAAAACATAAGACACCATTTTTATAGAGCAGTTAGTTTCCTACAAAAATTTGTATTGTGCACTTTTTAATAGTCATTCACTGTCGAGTTATAAATTCCATAAACAAAAATGAAATTTGTCTAAAAATCATCACATTTAAATCTTCAATATCACTCAAATGGTGAAGTTTACAGAAAAAATATAAGATACCTTTTTTGTAGAGCATTACATTTCCTACAAAATTCGTCTTGAACATTTTTCTGTACAGTCAATAAATAATGAGGTATGAATTTTAATCTATTAGACTGAAAAAAAAATAAACAACTGCGATGCGGAGGATCTTCTTATTAAAATTAAGAGCTCATATTTGGTGAGAATTGTTTTAAGGTGTCTAGCAACCCATTTTTCCGTGGCACTTGAAAAAAAAAAAGTCATTCTTTTGACCCACCCTAATGTATATATATATAATATATACAGGGTGGTCCACCAATTATTAGAACCTAAATATTGTATTTCCGTTATTTGTTATAATATAGAAAAATGTTATACAGTATCAAACTATAGAAAAAAAACATATTTAAAAAAATCAAAATGACCTTAAGAATCTCTGTACACCTCCACCAACGTAAAAAATATTTATACTACCTTATATACCTTTTCATGCCATATAAATTTTGTATATAACATTTTTCTATATTATAACAAATAAGGGAAATATATAGATGCTAATAGTTGGTGGACCATCCTGTATAATATAATACAGTATTTCCCAAAAATTTATGCTCTTATTTTAAGAGTAAGAGATAAATCAATTTATCGATTATTTACCCTATACTCGAACAAGTGATATTTTATTTTTTTTATTTATTTAAAAAATAACAATATACGTAAAGTACGTCACTATAAGATAATGTAACTTAAAAATTAGTAAAAAAAAATGTTAACGTGATAAAAAAATTTTGGTTAGAATAAGCCAACGTTGAAATTTATTTACCGCCTGGAAGCATGAAAAGCTGCATGAAAAACATGATACGAATGTTACGTGTTTTATTTTGTGTCACGTAGATGCTAGCTACACTATCTCTTTCTCTCTCTCTGACTGTCTAGTCGTTCTCGCGTTGGCATCAATTAAACGTCAGAAGGACTCGTCCACTTCCTCTCTTAGTACTAGTGTCGAGAATGCTCTAGTTATAATAATGTATATACCTATGTAGAACAATTACTAGTAAATTAGCAACAACATAGAATGACAGGTTGACCATGCAGTTTGCCTACCTATGTCACGCTCTATTAATTAAATTCTCAGCCCACCACTTGAAATTCCATTAAACTTATGTATATACATGTAATATATATATGCACATTTGTATAAGTATATCATATAGTACATACTTATTGTATGCATACATATTTACACATATAATATATATATATATATATATATATATATATATATATATATTTTTATATATGTATTATATCTATATATATGTGTGTTAATATATTGCATGTAAGTTTAACTCACTTGTTGCTGCAACCCTCGTTGAGAAAGTATAGATCCTTGACCAACAGGCTAAAGAAGGGCACGACGATTCGTTGTCGTTCATCCGTAGCGCCGGCGCTACGCCACATTGCTGCCTTCAGGGTGCTACGATAGCTGCTAAAATTGCTACTTGGATCCATCTGATGTTCCAAGATCGAGAATTTGGCCGATTGTACTTTAGACCACTGTAATGATTAAGAGAATGATTACCTTTATGATTATGAAATGTAATTAAAACGTTGATAAGGTGCGAATAAGTGTAACTGAAAAGGGTTGTTTTATCAATTTGATCAATGTACTGAGAAATATTACACTACTTGATTATTTTTATGATATTTTCTTTGTCGGATACTTGTCACTTATCGAAACAATTATTATCAATTTTTAAATGATTCATTAGATGATTATTTTAGAATGAATATTTAAGATAGTATGAAAAAAAGAATTTCCGGATAAATGGATTGGAATTCGTCTTAACGTTGGTAGGATCAAATCGTTGGAAGGAATTCGAAATCTCCTCGGGATCGGGATTTATACCCTCCTAGGTTAGTGGCTCTTCTAGTTTCACCTTACCCATCTCTCTCGATCTCTCTTCCATTTTCAGATCCAGTCTCTGCAAGGCGAATTGGGTAGGGTCAAGAGCCTTTGAACTTGGCATCGTGCCGAACTCGCGAATAGAATTTCTAACAACGTATGCTATCGAGCTTGAAACGAATATGGTCGAAGGGGGCAACATTTTACAAAGCACTGGAGGCGCATAATGATCTGTTTAAACAAAACGAGGTAAAAAAAAGAAAGAAAGAGAACGAGATGAATGGAAGAAAAAAGAGGGAATATAGAAGAAAGAAAGAAAGAAAGAAAGAAGGAGAGAAAGAGAGAGATACATGGTACTCGTGGGTGTCACACGACACGTTATCCTGCGTATTATGTCCAAAAATAGAGTGACGTACTCGAAATAATTTTCGACCGAAATCAAGCGCGACGTGGCACCGCGAGTTTCCTGTGGCATCTCCTGTACTTTTCTACTACTACTACTATTACTACTACTTGCTGGTACTACTACTACTACTACTATTACTACTACTTGCTGGTACTACTACTACTACTACTAGTAGGAGTAGTAGTCGAGGTAACTGCGACGACGTAATTAAATTAACTTCGAGGACGACGAAAATGTCGTCGACGTGGACATAGACGTTGGAATTAATTCCGTTTATTCTCTCGTATCTCCAGTGCTTTAATTCAAGAATTAACGCTCGGACGAACGCGCCGTTTCCCTACGTTGTTATCGATGTCTTGCTTCGTCACTCATACTGAACTTTCCTAAAGATATATTAAACAACGTTCCTTTAAAAATGACCACTATTCAATCTAGGCATTATTGTTTCTTTTTAACTGTGATATCTTTTTATTTATCTACTATAATCGAAACTTTCGAATCGATCGGCTTTACGAAAAAGTGAAATCAAACGTTGATCGAATGATACACATTTGTTTTTTTTTTAATTATTCTATGTCTTACCCATTTTTCTCGTTAACAAATATCAGCTTTTAAAATGAGAATATCGGAATATAAAATATAAATAAAAAGGACAAAAAATATTATAGAATTTGAAATTCGATCGAGCAACTAATTCCGTAGTATCCTTGAAAATGACAGAGAGAATCCCGTTCAGCATGCGCCACGGGGGTCATTTTTCTTAGTGCGACTCGATTCAACTTCTTCTCGAGGAAATGCTTTTCCTGTTACGCAGGAAAAAAGGAGAGAGAGAGAGAGAGAGAGAGGGGGAAAAAATACATAAGAAAAATCGCAGAGTCTGCAGAAGCAGTAAATTGAAACTGAGATGCTATGGTAAGAGAGAGAGAGAGAGAGAGAGAGAGAGAGAGAGAGAGAGAGAGAGAGAGAGAGAGAGAGAAAAGTATGATGTATCCTACTACACGTACATATACTTGCATATATGTATATACATAGGTACATATATATATGTGTAGTAGATGGTAAGGGCAGTGGTTTATGCTCAAAGGGAATCGTAGAGAAAATCTTCGATGAGATAAATAGAACGAGCAAATACAACTTGCGGTTTGTCAATTGCAAATTCCAATTTAACAAGAAATGTTTCGTCATATGAGAACCAAACGATAAATCGAATCATTCGTAATTCGATTCGAATATTCATTTACATCGCGCTATCTTTTAAAGTTTCGTTTTCCTTTTGCTAAAACATTACCAGAAGAAAAATCAAGCGTAAGAACGAATATCTCGTAGAAAAGTACGGAGACTTACTATATTTTTTTTTCTTCTTCTCTTTTTTCTTCTTCGTTCGGTGACTTTTCTTACTCTTTCAAAACTCAATTTAAATTTTGTCTACATCACGTTGACATTGAACATTTTCGCGCGAAGAAATTTTTCTTTCGGCCATTCTCCCCTCTCTCATCTTACTCTCTCTCTCTCACTCTCTTTTTTTTCTTTCTCACTACGATGACGAGAGTAAGGGTAAGAATCGTCGCAGTCGTAAGTAATTACGTTCTTTGATGATAAAGATCTGAGTATCGTTCGTTTTAACATTTGAAAAAAGAAAAAGTAACGAAAAAAAAGAAAAAAAAAGATGAAAGAAAGATGTAAAGGAAGATGTCGTTTTCAAATCATCCTCGTGTAGTAAATGAATTATCTTTGAGTACTATCTTTAGTAGCCGTTTTCTTTCCTCTCGTAAAGGTCGAAACTTTCCGTTGATCTATCGACGCAACAACACCAGACGCAAAAGGAATATTATATGAAACGAACGAGAGGTTTCGATTTTTGTTACATTTACCTATGTGTATATACGTTTTATATATGCACATTTATATGCCTCATAGATACATACTTATTATTCATGCTCATACATGGATACTTATCTCGTAAAAATTCAACCTACAAATGATTTTTCTTATAATATTTCGGTATAATTATTCGAGCGATTAAAATTTCGACTATATCTCATCGCATTTTTGTTAAAATAGAGCGCTTCGGTGTGGTGTTCATACATACGATTTTACTTTATAACAAAAAAAAAGGGGAAAAATACGAAAAGGAAAAAAAGGATAAACAAAAAATAAAAAAATAAAAAGAAATAAAAAGGAAAAAGAAAGAATAAACGAGAATTCACACGGCGATATTTCGCGTCGTAATGAAAATCGCGCTAATTGCACGGTTAAACGATGCACGTTATAAATTCTCTCGCATTTCTAAAAATGAACTAAAAAAGGAGGGGAAGGAATGGGGTGGGGGGTGTTGGTGATGGTAGTGGTGTAGGAAAAGAAAGAGACAAAAAAAAAGGAAAAAAAAGAATAAAAAATCTACAATATCGCGAAAAATCCATGGGAGTCAGCTTGAACGCGAGCCGGAAATACGTTCGCGCGCGCGTCAATTATTTTCATCGATTCTTTGGTATTCTGTGCGAAACGAAGCCGAGTGGTCAACAAATATGAGCGATAAATTTTCATTAACGAAAATTACGAAGCTGGTCTCTCATACTTCGCACGGTTATTGGTTCGGGGAAGAAGGGATGAGAGAAGGCTGCAATTATTTCCTGCGTACCACCCTATATAAATCAGTCAGCGAGAGACCAAATGAACCTCGAATAGCGCTTGACCATCCTCTTTCGACGAATGAGAATCATAGGAGAATGGAAGATCTATACCAGTTTGGCTAACGTGACAGAAACTACCGAACGAGAACAATCGATACGATTCCATTTTGTTCTTGGAAAATGTCTTTTCTTTCTTTTTTTCTCCTATGTGCAAAAATTTTTTCTCGATTTTTTGTATCGTGGATGATATCGTCAAAAAATTTGGAACTATGATAGATCAAACATTTATTTAAGTTTAAATAAAAGCAAGTTTTAATCGCGAACGACAATTGTTTCTAATATACTGCTATTTAATAAAGATTTTTGAATAAAAAGAGTAACACATTTATTCACTGGACATTTCTGTTTACGAACAAATTTGTGTTGAAAAATTCTGTGAAATATGATACAAATATCTTTTTAATAACTAATTAGTTAAAAACATTTTCTTTCGCATAAGCTTTCGTTTTCATTGCTTTGTGTAATGTTTACGTTTGACTTTCAGTCGAATGACTTTGTTTTTCCAACATATATTCTATCTTTATCGATTAAGCTGTGACGATAATGCAACGGCAGTAGCCGAATATTGTAAACAAGAGGATACAGCAGAGAAAAATAAATTCAATGTATGTAGTTATTTTCATGATTATTATAAATTTAGAGTAGTAAGAGAGGATAATATCAATAAATAATTTTCAAATGCGATTTTCTTTAAATAATGTTATTACATTTTTAAAAAATTATTCCTACACACGCATAATCAGCCGGTTGTACCAGGTTTTTTTTCGAAAATATTTTTTATATATACTTCATCTATTTTTCAATATCTCGATTAATCACGTAGAAAACTCTTTGAAATCGTTTTTATTAAATGAGATTTTTCAATTCGTCAAAGAAGCTTACGATAGTGGTACGTGCTTACTTTTCGTTCCTATTACTCTCGTGAGAATGTTCGGAAAAGCATATAAGCGAAGAGGAAAGAAAGAAAGAAAGAAAGAAATAAGAAAAAAAAAGAAAGAAAGGAAAAAGGAAATCATTGTACGAAAGAGAGAGGAATAGCGAAGGCGATATTAAAGAAGCAACAGAAGCGTATAGTCAGACATAGCAATCAGAATGTCATTTTCGTTCTTTTCAACCATCGCACGAAGGGATAGCCTTTGCTGACAAGTCGGTCATTTTACGTATGTCACAATCGCAACTTGGAATGTCATGAATATAACATCCCATATTCAAAAGTCTTTTACTGTCAAGAAAATTTCATATTTTTATTGATATCAACTTTTGCGAATACGACTAATCCTATTTTTATTTCCTTCATTACGTAGATTTAATTTAATTTAACATGATTAGTATTATATTAGGATTTGAAAATATTTCCTTTTAAAACTCATACGTATGTTAAATTCAATGATTAAAGATAATTAGTTTGTGAAAAGTATAAAAGGAAAGCGAATAAGAGAGAGAGAGAGAGAGAGAGAGAGAGAGAGAGAGAAAGAGAGTGATGATGACGCACGATGGTCAAACCTAGGTCGATATTAAACTTTTTGATTAATTCAGATTACGACCTACATTTCTCTTAGCATTACTACACCTCACTCACAATCTTTTTTTTTTCTACCTCTTTTTGCGACCAGTCTATATACATATATATTCGTTCAAGTTGTCCATAATATTCTTCACTTTTTTCAATGTTCGACAGAAACCGTCGTGAAGAAAATTCAATTAAATTAAATTTGAAGAACTCATTCTCACTCTCTCTCTCTCTCTCTCTCTCTTTCTCTCTTTCTCTCTCTCTCTCTTATAAAATTCCTACTTTGGTCGGACCTTTTTTTTTTACTTTTCTCTCTTTTCCTTTTTCCTAACTTCTTTTTACAAGCGTTGTTATTTTCTTTCTTTTTCAAGCTTATGCTGTTCGTTCATCCGGTCGTCCATTCCGAACAGAGAGAAACGATGCGGAAATTCGATTCTCGTCGGTTTGTCAGCAGTAACGTGGGAAACGGCGTCGCGGCAACGGCGTCGCGGCGCCACGCTCGATTTACGAGGATTACAGGCCGCTTATTGCTTCCGGTAACCCCTTCGTCTCTCAAACCCTCCCAACCAACCAACCCTTCCTCCCTCTGCTTCCTATACGTTTCCATTTCTCTTTAACGCAGGCACGAGTTTCTCTTGATGCTACTACATTGCGTGTAAACGAGTATAACGAGGAACGATTTCCGTTTCAGCAATTACAATATCGATGTGACACATTAGGTCCAGATGATTATCCTACCTTTTTGATTATTTTTTTCCTACAACCCTTTTCTAAATTTTCTTCAATCCTTTTCGAAACTCTATCTCAATACGAATAACCGATTGATTTTTCAAGGATCTATACTTACCGTCTTTTTCAGCCGCGATATTGGAGACATATTCAAACCGGCAATGATCGCCATCAGTGAGTTGAAGTTGCCAATATTAAAGCATTCCCGAGCAGTTTCTATCCAATATTCTACGACGCGCACTCGTTGTTTCTTTTTTGCGTGCTAGGACAAAAAAAATATGGATAGAACAATATGAACGTTAATATCGATTATACTTGTATGTATTCGAAATCGGTGATCATAAGTCGATAGCGTATGGATTTATTACCTTACACACTTCAGTTGCTACGAAATAACTTAATCGATTGAACCACTGAACGTAAGACTCCAGATTACGAGTCTTTTTCATGTCCTTGAAAGATGTTTCCAAATGTGGTGATTCCTGGAAAGAAAAGAAAAATATAAAATAGAATCGTATGTGTATCTCAATTAGCTTGGTATTTCATTTCTTTATTTATTTAGTCTTAATTATTTTTCTTTTTTACAAAGATAGATAGATAGATAGATAGATAGAGAGAGAGAGAGAGAGAGAGAGAGAGAGAGAGAGAGAGAGAGAGAGAGAGAGAGAGAGAGAGAGAGGTCTTTATTTGGAATGAAAAGAATAGAAATTCATGTATCATGAATGTTACCTTAGCGAATGCTTGGACAAATTCCTCGGGGCCGATGTAAGAGAGCCTCTCGAGTTCCACGTGAGTCAATTGTTGTGCCAGTACCGTGGCAGAAGGACAGAGCTCGGTAATGTCCACCTGAAAGACCAAGTGACAGAAAAGCTTTGTGAGAATGAAAATGGAAGATTCTTCTTTTTCGTTTACAATGTGAAAAGAATAGTAGAAATATCAAAAAAAAAAAAAAATGAAAGAAAAAAAACAACAAGGGGATAACAGGCTTGACATCTAGGAGATATAAGAAAAAGAAAATAAATTTAAAAAAGAAAAAGAGAGAAGTAGCGGGTAGTGGCCTGGATTGGCGTTCTCTTGAAGAAGAAAAAGAAGAAGAAAAAGATGAGAGTATTGTCGCGAAGTTCGTCGGCCCGTGTCTCTTCTCTTTCAATTTCGCGTCTTGCGCTTTGTCGAGTTTCAACACCCAGAGCCAAGACCAACTTCTTATCTCGGACTATCGCAGGGGTTTCGAAAAAGCTTTCTGTTGATAGTCGAACGTGGTGTTGGAAACTAACGTAGCACCGATTTTACCAAACTTTTATATTACAATCTCGTAATTCGATGTGGGCGTGTTGTGTACCGGTAACTCCTTTTTGGCCGAAAGGTATACGATAACGTTTGGAAAACGTGTAAATAGAAAATATTTCTTTTACTTTTTTCAGAAAGGGAGAGAAAGAGAGAGAAGATAGTTCCTCTTTAATAAAGATTTTTCCGATTTGTTCGTTTTTCAAAGCTACACCGACACTTCGCCTATGGTTTCTTGGGAACGAAAGAGAGAAACGCCGACAGATAGTTCCACTCGTATATTTTCACGAGATTGGAAGCTTGGTACTCGAGACATCTCTTCCTTTCTCTTTTTCTCACTCCTCCTACCTCGCCATTGGTCGAATCGACCTTGCTAAAATTTATATCCTCCCTGTGGTTCCCTGAAACTCATCTGACCAACTCTCTCCTTCGTTGACCGTTTCCACCGTTCTGAACAATTCTTTCCAATGTCTCTCTCTCTTTCTCTCTCTTTCCACTTTTCTTTCTTTTTTTTCTCTCTCTCTATCTTTCTTTCTCTCTACTTTAAGCACTCTCGGCTTTCGAGATAGGAACAAACTTCTGTCATTTCTCATAGACTTTTTTTTTTCTATTTTCATACCACCATCCCTTTCCGTAACAATCGAATGCGCGTTATCATTTCTTTTTCTATTTCTTTCATTTTTCTACGGAATGGATTGAGGAACCGATCGTTTGTGTTGTTTGCGATATCAAAATATTACGCTTTTGTTGACTTTAGTTAGAACGATCGAACATTTCACGTGCGACGTTAGTTCAATCGTATTTGTATCGATGAGAGAGAGAAAGAGGGAGAGAGAGTTTTGTAGTGTATTCTATTATTCCTGCAAACTTTATGTTATTCGCAACTCTCTCTATTGATGATTTGCTTAGTTTTATTATTTATTCAGTTGGGGTAGGAAAGCTAGTAAAATAGAATATATGATTTCAAAAGTACGTTTGTTTTTCAAATTAGTCATCAAGCGAGCTACCATACAGTCTCTTTTTCATATTTCATATTTTAGTATCTCTTTCAACATATTATACAAGGTATCTGAAAATGATTTCCGGTTAAACTGTTTCAGCGTATTTTATGCACAAAAAATATAACATTTTTTTATTGTATTTTCACCATCAAGAAAAACTTTAGATATCTTGTATATTGTTCGATACATCAAAAAAGCATTTCAATAAATATATTTATGTGATAGAAAGAGATAAAAAGGATGGTCCATTATTTATCCAGGTAAAAAATCCAAATTACAAGGTCTCCAACAATACTGTAATCATTAAACTCGTTGTCCCACTTTCTTCAAATGTTACATAAGAGCAATCGGACTTTTTATCGTTATCGTTCTAACTGCAATAATATCCTTTATATTTTCTCTCTCATTCTATTTCTTTCTTTATACATATATATGTGACACAATACAATCGTAATTTCATGAATGATCATATATCTCGAGTGACAAAAAGGAGACTCGACGTGTTTTGGCAAACGAGAAGGAAGGAAATGAAGAAAATCATAAGGAGGATAGGTCGGACGGTTGGTTTGACCACTACCATCATATTTCCTCCACGTATCCTAATTTATTATTTATACTACCATTTCTATTTATAGTCTTTATACTCCCTATTATTTATTTCCTTCCTGAATGAGAATGATTTGTTGATTGTATCGTAGTTTGGAAAAGTAAAACCGGATTAGTTCTTAGTACTTTATCATTTTGCTTTGCTTCCTTCTTCTTCGTGGTTGACCGAATGATAGAAATATCCCTTGCTCGTTTCTCCATCAACAACACATACACACATTGAGATTATCATCAAGAGTAGCAACAGTAGCAGAAGCAGAAGCAGCAACATCCTTGCGTGGTTCTTTGCGTTGATGAGAGTAACGATGTCGAGCATGTTCGTGAAATATCGTCGCTATTAACCTATTTTTTCCGGCTATGCGAGAAAAGAAATGACATGTGACGAAAAGAGAGGCAACAAGAGAGTTGAGAAATGACGAAAGCCTGACCTACATTTTCTTCAAGTTGGACAACCAAACTTGACGACTGAAAAAATGAAACGACATACACAAATAGAAAAAACAAAGTATGTCTTTGTTAGAGTAAGAAGCAATCGTTTAAGTAATCTACTTGTTAAGCAATCAACTTGTTAAGCAATAATCGAAAGCAACGAGGCTGTTTTATCAAGTAGAAAAATGGTAATTAGTAACGAATTTATACATTAAGTATGGTTAATTACTCGACGTAGTATTTTTAATTATTCATCTATATAATTCATATTATATAACATCGAAAGACGAGGAAAGAGAGAAAAAGTGTGAGAGAACGTCGATAATGCCAACGTTTTAATCGTTCTTAATTGTCTTATTGGTACATTTAATTGGTTCATGAAAAAAGGGATGCTTTTTTCTTTTTTTCTATCTGTCGTTTTTTGTTAATATTTTAATCTGTTTTAAGAAGCTTATAGATTTACTACGGCTCGTTTGACGAAATGAAAGAAGATATCGTGAAATTTGCAAGAAAAATTTTTATAATTTTTCTCGTAATTCGAAATAAAAATAAAGTAATAAATAAATATAGAAATAGAAGGAGGAGGTTAGATTTAGATGGAGAAAAGAACGTTGAATTGTTTGGTTTATCGGACGTCAAAGTGCGTTTTAAGTTAGATCACCCCCAAAGCTCTTTTCTGTCACTTGAACCGGTAAAAAAAGGTCGTCCTATCCTTTTAATATTGACGGCTACACGGAATCTTCAAAAGGAAGTTGCATACGAGACCAAAGAATATTGAAATTGCATATGACCTTTTCTTTCACTTTTTTTTTACTATTTTCTTTTTCTTTTGTGCTTGTTTCTATTTCATTTCTCTTTTTCATGTTACGCGACTTAAATATATGTATATGTAGGATATACGTAACGAAAATATCGAAACACTTGAAGGCATTTCGTATCAAATTGTTTACCAGTAAACATTGTAATCAGGCCATGTGTACCAATAATGATACACGGTTACAGTTTGACGATTACGTTAAATTTGTGTATAATTTGTAGCTTCTTTTTCTTTTTTTTTTAAATTGGCCATTTATTTATTTGTAGAATAATTGGAACTATATAATCGTATTAGACAGAAAAAAAAGAAATAACCTTATCAATGCAAATTGTGATACATTCAATCGATTTCTTATTTTTGATTTATCACCAATTGAAAATGTTACTCGTTCGGGAATAAAAGTTCAGGTATGTACTGAAAATAGTACGAGTTTCGTGGAACACGTCAAACTCGTTTCGTTATATTTTTAGAGAGAAAGTTTGAAATAAATCAGAAAGAGAGAGAGAGAGAGAGAGAGAGAGAGAGAGAGAGAGAGGAAGTATTTTCGGAAGATAAAAATAGAACAGGTCGATGGTAAATTTGACATAATTTTTTAAATTATCATTTTTAAAAGGTAAAAATCTCATGTTTTATTATTCTTCAAAATAAAAATAATTTGATTGATACTAAAATTAGCGAACCGAATGATATTACAGAAATCTACCTTATGGAAATAGAAACGGTAACAGGGTAGAAGTGTCGACAGTGGGGTTTCTAACAAAACGTACGTGTATGTGTGTATAGACATAGTACTTTCTTTGGATAAAGCAGAATGTCTAAAGTGAGGACGAATGAGATCGTTGAACTGTATGATCGGTTTAGAAGCAAATGGAACCTTGAGGTCTCTTTTATTCGGTCGAATGATTATGTGTCAAAATACATTAAATCCTTGCATTGTGTTAAATCAAAGAGAGAAATGTCCGTGTGACTGATCCGCGATCATTTTCACGTTTACGTATTTTAACGGGAAACTTGTGAAAACGTAAGATAATCGAAGAACACAATCGTAGGTAATCGTTAATCACTTGAACGTTTGTTATTTTCAAACGTAATTCGTATACAAATTGGTAATCACTTTTTTGAAAGGTAAAAATTTTTTTGAGAAAATTTGCATCTAACGATAGATATTTTTATTATTTTTATTTTATCATGTATATCTGATTACAAACGATCACAGCATAATAATATACGTGTATATTATAGCACGAGAATTCGTGAAAGGAAGCCAAATTTTAATTTAACTTTGTTCGATAGCGAACGATTAAAAGTGTTGTACCGGTAAATTCTATGTTAGAAGAGAAATTCACTGAGTCCGTTCTCTCTAAAATCGTTAACGAAATTTAATCGGCATAGAGTATGAGGGGAGTCTACCAACCTCTTTCCAAATACGAACTTGGAAACTGCGCAAGTTTCCAACGCGAGATAATCCAATGGTGACCAAAGAAGTGTATTACGACGTTATGCAACCTGCGATTCTACTGGCTAAGGGGGAGAGGAGGAGAACGCGTTGTGAAACACACCTATAAGTTGCGCTCGTTCTGTACGTTTGCAACACCCCGAACAGAATTCGTAGAAGTTTCTTGCTGCTAACGATTAGCGAAGAATTGCTAACCCGCTGATGGGATTCATCCGGACAAGAAAATCATTTGCCACGTTCCAATGCGTTTTTTTCACTCCCCACGCCATTCCCTTCATCTGTTAAGGGAGTCTGTTATTCGTGTCGTAATATGATACATTAATGGGATCAAAATTATTTCGAGAATATTCAGGAAGCGTTTTAACTTTTTTTTAACAGAGAATAATTTTTGGGAAAAATATTACGGAAAAGAAAAAATACAGGAAAAGTAGTTTCTCTCTCTCTCTCTCTCTCTCTCTCTCTCTCTCAATTACATTGTACTGATGTATTTTTATATCAACTCTGTTCTTTTGCAATTTGTTTTTAAAAGGGAGTCTCTGTTTGTTAACATAAAAAACATCGTTTAACTAGCCCAATCTTTTAACGAATAGAGGACGTTAAAGTTAATGAAACTACTCGTAACCTTTTTCGAAAAGATGGTATGGTACTCTCTCTCTCTCTCTGTTTTAAAACAGGCGAATCATCTTTAAAACGTTTCTCGTGTCGCTACGTCAACAGATTTAATCCATAGAAAGCGGCCGAGGCGAACTTTCCTTTGCTGCGGTTTTTCCTTAGTTTCGCTCGTATGTATGTATGTGCATTCAATCGCTTACTTAGTACTAACCCTCAGCAGCCCTTCCACCCCCTCTTACTCCGTCGAACGAGAGAACTACTAGAAAAGAAAGAGGAGAAAAGCTTCGACGAAGAGGAGCAAACGAAGAAATAAAAATAAAAAAAAGAAAAATAAGGAAAAGAAATAAAAGGAGTAGAGTCGTCGAAAAAGATAAAGAGAGAGAGAGAGAGAGAGAGAGAGAGAGAGAGAGAGAGAGAGAGAGAGAGAAAAGAGATAGTGACTTCTTTTGCAAGGGCTTCAGATTATTAAACTCGATGTTCGTCATATTTTTCGAAACTACCTTTGCTATATGAAAATGACATGATTTTTTTCGTCGAGCTCGCTTGTAAACGAGAAATCTGCCTCGTACGACTAAAAAAGAAAAAAAAATTGTAATAAAACTAGTTCGCGTCGTTTTGAATTCATTCGTTTCTTTCATAAGGCAAACATTCGTAAAATCATAACTTATATTTTCCATAAATACGATTTATTAATAAAGACATATTTCGTTAACGTCTCTCTCTCTCTCTCTCTTACATTTAAGATACTTAAAACAGAAATTCTTACAGCAAGAAAATTAGATAGATTTATTTCTTTTTCTTTTTATGTCCATTTCTATAGACTTCAAGGAACGTTAAAAAGATTCAATAAATTTTTTAAAACCTCCACGTTGCAAGTCTCTTTCTCTCGTGTCTACAGTCTTGCAAAAAGATTTCATTGGAGTTCTTTTTTTTATGCTTCTACTTGAAAGAATTTTGTGGCGTTATTGGCTTTTGGGATACGTTTGTTAACCAATTTCCTACTCTTTCCAAAAGAAGAGAGAGAAAGAAAGAAAGAGAGATTTACGGTTGTAGCAACAAAGTGAAATCGTACGTGGTAGTTTTCCATGAGTTACGAGCGTATTACCCCTGTAATCAGACTTGAGTTAGCTAACGTCGAAAATTCTCTCACGTAACTGTTAGAGCTGTTAATGAACTTTGGGGAAACGTTTAAGGACATAAGTTATATATTGGCAATTTCTCTGGACGTTAGAGCCATGGGTATCAGTATCCTGTAATACCGGTGCTCACGCAATTTCCTCCTGATTAGGGTCTGAGCGGTGAGGATGCGAGCTTGACCCGTGCGTCGGCATATTTAACTAACTAATGCAGTTGCAAATTAGCCATTAGCAGGTGTTACACGCGGTGGCAGATAGGTGTACGGTAATCAAATTAACGGAATAGTTACTGTCTCTCGTGCTAGGGAAACTAGCGGAATAACGTTGTTACCCTAACTGCGCAAAGTGCACGCACCTACACGATAGTAACCAAGAGAATTCGTATATGCAAGAGAGAAAGAGAGAAAGAGATAAAGAGAGAAAGAGAGAAAGAGAAAGAGAGAGGGAGAAAGAGAAGAGTGTAAGGATAGTCGATGAACATGGGATGAGTGCTTATAAACACGATAGCGAAGCTAGTATTATATGACTATAAAATCCATGCACGTGATAGGAATAGAAGAGCGAATGGTGGATTAGCAAAATTGCCTATGGAATATTAACAGGGATCGGTTCGGTAACAGCGAATCTCTCGATGTTCTCAATTTATCTTCGTAAGCCGCGACGTTGAGCTCGATCGACGAATTCCGGACCGGAAATTTTCTACTTTCCCTACAACGACTCGTAAATCCCTTGGTAAAGACTAGATAGCCGAATCTGGTGTTCCTTCACTTCTCGTTACTCATCCGACGTTATAGATGAGAGACAGAGAGAGATAGAGAGATATAGGGAGAGATAGAGAGAGAAGTAAGAGAGTTTACCACACGAGTCGTGAGTTCGCTTCAATTAGCAAGTTACATGTTAGACGACACAAGGGAATTCGTGCTGTTAAAATTCGGAAATCCATCGTGGTTGGTAGGTCGGTCGGTTTGTTAGAGGATGACGCTTCATCGTTTCAAAGTTACGAACCTGCGTGAGCTGTTCAGTCGCCGCCTCAGTGGCCAATCTAGCTAGGCCCTCCTCGTACCTCTCAAGGGCTGTGAGCCTGAGAAGTAAGTTCTGTAGCAAGGCTGAAACTTCCTGTCGCGCCGCCGCGTCGACCGCAGCAACCTTCTGCGTGATGGATTTGACGTGACCCATCACCCTCTCGTCCCGAAAATCGTACGGGAAAGTCTCCGTCCATTCTGCCAACAGCTGCACCAGTCGGGGCACGAAACGATGTAGTCGTTCCTGCAAAATCCGTATGTTACTTTGATTAATTTGCATTTTCTCTTACCACTACTATTCCTAACGTTATGACAATTAATAGTATGCTCTAGTTATGCGTTCTTTTATGTCCTTTAGTTTTATTCTTTGAGAGAATTTTTCAAAAGATGCAACTACGTTAGTCCGTGCTTTACTTCATTTTTCATTAGACATCTATTTTTAATAAAATTTTTATTATATTCTAAATTATTAAAATGTTTCTATAGAGTAGATTTATATATTCAAAGGCAAAAGAGTTTTTATGTGTCCATATGAAAATTATTTCATTCAAATAAAAGTAACAACTGCATCCTATATCATGTAAAATGATTCATATAACCGTGTAGTCCTTTGTCTACTTTGATGGGACAATTTCGACTTAGAAATTGACTCGCAAAGCAGCAAAAACTCGTTATCTTCGAATAAAGTACGAGTGAGGTTGGATGAACGATGATGAGAGGAAAGCAAGAGAGAGGTCGAGGTGAGATGCAACGAGACGATAACGCACGTTAGCAGTCATGCTCTTGATGGTAGGGTAAAGAGGCATATCTAAGGGAAAGAAAAGAAAGAATATAAAAGAAGAGAAAGAGACGAACTCACCTTTCCACCTTCTCCATTGAGATTTTGCTGATGCTCGCAAAGGGCGCAAACCTCACCCAGTAGCTCGTGCGGTTTGATGAAGAGTCTCGCGCTTAGCAAAAAGGCGAAAAGGTAAGCACGATCGGGATAATATTCCTCAGTTGGTACCATGTGCTGTACTAAAGCTTCCAAGGATCCAGAAACTAGGTTTCCGTCTCGGTACACCAGAGCCTGAAACAAGAGACCCGCCGACATTCTTGAGCACATGAAACTAGATACCTACGAATATGTCAACGTTCGTTTTTCCACCCTAAATGCAAATGCAAGATACGAAACTTGTACGGATCGCGCTTTAATGCACTCCTACTGAAATATACTCGTATATCTTAATACAATGAGGAATGAAGGGGAAATGAGTTGTCGTGATAATGGAGATGCTTTCTTGCGATAACGTTTCGAATTTTACTCTTTCTTCTCTCTCGACGAATGAATAATATAGTCCCATTGTTAAAAAAAAACCTTCGCAGACTATACAATTTTATGTTAATCGATATCGCTGATGTCATATCTTCCATGAATTTTTTTTTTATTAGAACGAGAATAAGAAGTTTGTTATTCAATTATTTATATCCATATACATATTCGTATCAATTATAACATAACATCATTATCTCGTTGAATTAGTGTAGAAAATTTTGATAATATTACGAGATTACTTATGTAGTTTAGGATTTGTTTTATTGTTAGTGTACATGCGTGTTGCTTTGAGATTACAAAGTTTCGTGTCATCCACTTTGTTAAGGATAGGTAGGATACGTATACCATATTTAAATGTAACACGAGATAAAATATAATACGTGTATGATATTTCCATACACGTGTAGTTTATATAAAGTAAATTAATTAAAATGATAACATTATCTCTAATATAAATATACGTTTTTTGAAAGTATGTAAATTACATTATTCTCGAGATAAAATGTTCAAATTTTAATATAAGGTTATTTCTCTTGAGGGCTTGATGGTATTTATCGTAAGAATATAAACGGAAACTTTGTAATCCTAAGTTAGGACGAGATGACTCAAACAGAAGAAGTTGATGTTACAGGAGCGAACATTTTCCTAGACTTCGTAAGCGTTAAATGCAACGAAAAGTTCAAGGTAATCCCTAGGTGCTTCGTAACTCAACACGATTAATTGTAAGGGACTAAGATAGTTATGGCTATACTTTATCTATATGTTATTTTTATACGAATTCAACTTTTACGATGAGTCAAATAAAATAACATACTACGAGTTGGGATCGGATTTGTTTTTAGTTTTAGAAAGAGAAAGAGAAAGAGAAAGAGAAAGAGAAAGAGAAAGAGAAAGAGAAAGAGAAAGAGAAAGAGAAAGAGAAAGAGAAAGAGAAAGAGAAAGAGAAAGAGAAAGAGAAAGAGAAAGAGAAAGAGAAAGAGAAAGAGAAAGAGAAAGAGAAAGAGAAAGAGAAAGAGAAAGAGAAAGAGAAAGAGAAAGAGAAAGAGAAAGAGAAAGAGAAAGAGAAAGAGAAAGAGAAAGAGAAAGAGAAAGAGAAAGAGAAAGAGAAAGAGAAAGAGAAAGAGAATATAATATTTCCACACGAAATCGTTGCAAAATCGGAGATCCTTTTTTGAGGTTTCCACAAATGTTAGTAGAGTATTGAGATACGTTGTTCTGAAGTTACTATCAAACCGCAGTCTGTTAAATCTGTGAGCTATTAAAGTTACGCCCATCGCTACACCGCTAAGCTTCGAACATCTCTATCGAGTAGGATTCAAATAGCTTAAACTTAGCACGGGTTAATATACCATCGAATGATGAAACATTCGCACGGAGTAACTTGCAAACCATCGACGAACTTGCGACGGAGTCAGGCCCCCGACCTTGTTACCATGAGGTAATATTAACGACATAACAACGGTACCAGACATCGTTACAAAGTGATGATTTTAACTCACGTTCATCAAAGAAATTCCTCCTTTCCGCTTTAAAAGCAAGCGAAAATGAAACGTAATTATCGGATAAATTTTATTTTTACAAAAAAGAGAGAGAGAGAGAGAGAGAGAAAAAGAATAAAAAAAACTTCGTTCATCGATAATGTTTCTAGAGAAATTATTACATTGGCAAGGAATTTCATTAAAACATTAATTTCTGTTTGATAAAAAACATCAAGCACAAGGTAGGTAGGCATTGATATATATTTCTCATTTTATTTTAAACAAAATAATTTTAAAAGGCTATTATCGTAATCGATTTTAATCTCGATTTTACGAATGTAATGCATATATCAACAACCACGGCATGTTTAGAATATGTTACGAAGTTTAAATAGGATTATTTTCGGCTTCATTTAAACGGTAAGAGTTATAATAAGAGCTCGTTTTATGGGAAATACAAATTATATCGGAATAAAGAATTATCTTTTATATCATTATTAGAAAATTTTATTTATTATTTATTCGGGTGTTATTTAAAATAGTCATTTTTATCTTTTAACGAATATTCTTTTCTTTGTTTCTTTCTTCAAAAGTTTTCGTTTTACGAGTTGAAATATAAACAATTATCTATCCTTGTAAATTTTCATTTCAATAATAATTCACATTTATCGATACAAAGACCAATAATTACGTTGTTGATAAGCTTTACGAGTGCTGCTGAATTAATTATTATCAATGAACTTGCCTATATATGTCTATATATATTTATTATTCGTACACAATCAACGATTGAAGCATTATTATGAACTATTATAAATATGATGAATACGATAAATATTATAAATTCTATATATATCATAATTATTACAAATAATTTATGTCAACGAATTGAATTTTATGTGCTTTAGTAGAAAATACAAACCATTAGCTTTATTGGTGGTTAAAGCAATAAAATAGATGTACCATTATATTAATATTGGAATTATTCAGCAGTAAGTAAAACATTTTAGAAAGGAAAGAAATATTTTTGCTTTGAAAGTAATTTCATGATTTTGAATTTGTTCAAAATTGTAAATTCCCATAAGTTCTTGGCTAAATATACTACATAGAATAAAGCTTCAGCACCCTTATTATCCTAATACCCTAATATTCGAACGTTCGCGTATCCGGAAGTTCTGTTATCCGTATAACTATTTTGTAGCGATGATTACATATAATATTTTGAAGCACACGTGTTTTCTCCTAGTTGTAAGTTACTATTAATACCATAATTCTATGTAATTATATTTATTACCAAAATTATACGATTTAGCAGTTAAAAAACCATATGGGATTTTTAAATATCGACACAGAGTGACGAGTTTGTTCATTACAGTTTGAATAAATAAAGTTTGATATAAAAGAATATAGGATCGTGCATTTCCGTTCCAAATAAAGTAAAAAAGGCCTTGTATAGTTCAAAGGTTAAAGCAGTGGTCCAGAAAATCAAAGACCCGGGGTCGAGCTCCTTATTTAGTCAAGTTCAGCGACCTAATTTTTTCACAAATCCTACAAGAATGCTTGTTATATTATATTTTTGAAAATTCCTTTGATCTGACCACTTTTATTTTGTTATTAAAACAAATAGGAAAGGGTTCTACTGTTTATAAATTCGTCTTATTGTTAGTAAAATTCTGACTAGCGGAATATGCACATTCGTCTTAAGTGCGATTCAAATGATTAATACACGCGTATATATTATAAATGCATATGCAGAAATTCTTAAGAAGAAGTTCCGTAGCTTGAATCGGCATATAAAATTAACAATGCATACTTTGTCACTTAGCAGGCGCAATCTAAAGTTTGCCGTCTTATATTATGCAAATAGTAATTCAAATAGAATCATAGGAATTGAATTTCGACGTATGACGTGTTGAGAAATGTATCGAAACTTTATGTTCAAGTCTAATTCAACTCGATGATTCACGAATGTTGTGTACGATCATTTTTTTGTGATGAAAAAGAAGAAAAAAGAAGATTAATGATCGAGACAAAAAAAAATTGATTGAAGTGATAAATAATTATTGAGAATTGATATAATCAAGTAGATTTGATTCAATTGTTGTTTTCATTTGCAGCACTGAATCTACTTACTGATTACTCCACAATCATTACCGAGGCTTATCTATCTTTTTACTTTCTATTTATTCTTTATTTCTACAGCAACCACATTCACGTACAGAGAAACACAACGTCGGTGGGTGGTAGCACAACCCAATACACGTCTCTATTTATCTTGTTGGTTTGCGGTTAAAACGCTTTTGTTTTGTACCCCGTGTGACTTCGACCTCTCCCTTTCGACAAATAAACTAACGTGAACACCTCACTCCCCTTCGAAAAATTGATGTATTGTCGTGACGATCGTCGCTTCAATGTATCGCGTTGAATGTTAAAAAGAGAAAAAGAAAAAGAAAGAGAAAAATGTATATATACATATATATCTATATATATATCTCGATATATATAAAACATTTAAGGTAGAAAATATTTTATATTAATACCATGTCACGTGAAATCACATGCTATCCTGTTACATATTACACTACCTGATATTATAGTTGGAAACATACATATAATAAAAAATTAAATAAAAAAAAAGAAAAACAGATATTTTATATAACAACGTTTAACGTAGAAAATATTATACATTAATATCGCGTTATGTGAAATCATATGCTATCGCGTTACATATTATAACACGTAACATTACACTTTAAATATATGAAATAAAAAGATGAGATACGTAACGTGAAATCGTATTATTTAATAACTATATGATCGTCAATAGCGATTGTTATCGTGCATATAACTGCGAATGATTCCGTATAATTAACTATATGGTTGAACTTCTCTTTATTTCTTCCTCCGAGTGTTAGGAAAAAAAAAACGAAATTGATGATTTATACCACGCTCAGAAAAAAGCTTTCTACTTTTTTCTTTTTCTTTTTTCTATGATATGCTTAGTCCATAAGTACGTCAAAGAAGAAATGACCGACCTTTGCTGAGCTTGCAGAAAATCGTACATATTTTTGTGATGCGTGAGAGTGACACATGAGAAAAGGGAATCGTAAAATTTATTGGTTCTTTCTATGTAAGTTCCATTCGTATCGTTGACATTTTACCGATGGGAAGAAAAAAGTAAATACCTACCTTCGTAACCTCCATGAATGTTTTACTTCTTTGATTTATAACGATAAAACGTATTTTTTTCTAGGTTACGAGTAAAGTTCGACAGTTTCTTTTCAACGTTATGTAAAAATTTCTTTCAACTGATGTGAGACACTCAGTTACGATCTGATTTCTCTAGATTTAGCTGATGAATTTGCGATAGTCACTTAAACGTTTGCGATTAACGATCACGGTAAAATGAAAATCACTTTAGAAAAACTATAACAGTTCTTTACGAGAGAAAGGAACATTCTGAGAGAAAGAATTGTTAATGATGCAGTTTTAAAGGTTTCGGAATGAGATAAGGAAAGGAAAATTACATGGACTTTGGGTTCAGTTAGGGTTGCTTATAAACTGACTAAGCATTTAACCTTTGTATAAGAAACTTAAAATAACGAAAAGTTAGTACATGACAGAACACAATTATGAATTAGCGTATTCTTTTGTGTAAACACATTTTATTTGTATTTTTTAACGAAAATTACATTATTTATTTCAGTATATTATTCGTCATATAGTTATCTACTAAAGTTCGAAATATTTATAGCGTTCTTCGTAAGTACCTTATATCGATGGAACTTGAATTTATGAAGGAAATAGGACTGTAGGAAGAAATCGGAAGTCGATCCTTCGAAAAGTACGAATCGGTCAAAAGTTATGGGGACATCATTCACCGTGATATAAAACGAATTGAGTAAGACTTCTCACGTACGGGAACTTACGTTTCACGATGAAAAATTTTCACTTGACGTATTTATTGACGAGTGAAAATGCCCACGTGTTTCTCGTTAACTAATTGCTATTTTGAATAAATTAAAGAGAACAAGAAAAAAACTTCTTTTTATATTTATTTTCTACATTATATGTGTATTTCGTGTAAGTTCTTTTTTTTTCTTCTAACAAAGAGAAAAAAAATATCATCGCGTTAAAAGGAAAGAATCTTCGAAGATATCATTTTTACGATAACAAAGTATCCTATTCTTGTTGGAATGATACAAAAGATATCGTTTTTCGATAGCAAGACAAATAAAAAATTGTTCCCGTTTGTGATTTCCACTACCGATTCAATTTCAAACAAATCGATCGAAATAAACCATGAATTTGTAAAGAATAGAGTTACCTATAAAATAAAAAAAAATTCAAGAGAGCCAATAGACGTCAACACTAAAAGGGTTTTAGTTACTCGTTTTAAAGGCTTTCCCTTACCTTCTCTCTCTCTCTCTCCCTCTTTCTCTCTCTCTCTTTCTAACATAAGTTGCTTTCGAATTGAGTCTCGATGAGGATCGTTTTGACAATTAGACAGTTAATGAGTCGTGCTTGTTCATAAATAGATCATACGAATGAACTACGATTGCTTAGCCGATCAAAATGTGTCGAAGAGAACATTTTGGTACAAAGGATTGATTGATCAATCGATTTGTGGCTTTCTGATGTGTCCTTTGATCATTAAATGAGTAATCTATTTAGATTAAAGGTCTAATTCTAAGTAGCTTATAATAATACAGTGTATCTTCCTAATATTGACTTATGATTTTAATCATTTCAATTGCTCGTTGTATTCAATGCAAGCATATGTATGCATTCATTATCTTACGGTTAAATACGTATGATATATTATCATAACCAGATTCAATATCAAGGAAAGATAATATCCGGTGAATAAGTTAATAGGAGTCGGACGTTACGCTCTAACGATTTAATAAAGCGTAATCTTTGAAGATTTTCTAGATTACCCAAAAGCGTATGGAAAGTTAGAAGGTGAGGATGATACGAACGTTTTGCAAACGTTACCGTACTTTACAGCGTTATAGATAGTGGAAAAATGCGAAGTACTGGGAGTTGCGTGGTCGTTGAGGATGTCGGTGAGGGGTGGTAAACTCATGGGTTACGGGAAGGGAGGGGGAGAGGAGGTAGAAAGGGTAGAATCGAGGAGGATGAATTCAGAGCTCTTGCTGGCTGGTTCCTTTGTTATAACGCGTTGAGTCTTCCTTTCTTTTCTACTCTTTTCATACGACCATTCCACTACCGGCTCCGCAATCCTCCACCCACTACCCTTTTCCTCTCCCTCTCTCTTTCCTCTTTACAGCTAGCTCTTCTTCCGTACACAAGCCAGGTAGGCAGCCTTGTGCACTCCGTAGAGGCCGCCTGTGGTTTTTATGTATCCGGCTTAATAAAACGTTCAGCTCTCTTTTACCGTTATATCGTACATCTACGCTTAGTCTTTTCTCTTTTTCTCTCTCTCTCTCTCTCTCTCTCTCTTACTTTCCTTCTTTCCATTTATCTTTTTCTCTTTTCTTTCTCATCCTTCGCATAACGTTCTCTTGTTATATTTGATATACAGTATGCCCAAAAAGGTTAAGATCAAACTTATACTACTTATTACTAAGGTCAAATAAATGAAAAAAGTTAATACATATAACTTTATTTTTCAAATTATAACTTTGAACTATATAGGATACCCTGTGTATACAATATATATGTCGATCTGGAGTTTATTATTCTTTCGACTTCCTTACTTTTCATTATTTTAAAATTATTCGGTTTTTTGAACAACTCGGAAAATGAAATTACTACTCAATGTTAAATAGCTAACTATTCTTTTGATCGTTTTCTTTCTTTTAACATTAACATCATCCTATAGTTAGTAGAAATTAATTGGTTTTATATAGTCGATCCGAGGATAAACAACGGATCGCGAATTCGTTCGAAAAGATTTAAGATAAAACGACTCAATGTTAACTTTTTTTGTATATATTACCTAGAGGAATATATACGTGCAACTACCTCTACATGCTTTTCAGGTCGCGTGTTTTCTCGATATTTTCTCTCAACGTCTACGAAAGTAATCCTCCTCTCGTTTCGTGAGCACCCAAACGTATAGAGGATAGCGAGAAAAGAAATATATGCCGCAGCGCTTCTCTTTCGTTTCTTTATTTTTCTTTTGCTTGTTTTTTCTTTTTTTTTTTTTATTATTTCAAGAGACATTACGGGAGTGGTGCAATTAAAGAGATTTGTAGGACAACGTGTTTTCAGTCGGAAGGATTACCGCTTCTTCGCATTTCGGATTAGTTACATTGTCTAAATAAAGCATCATACGTAGATATCCACACAACACACACACAAAAACAACACATAATATATACACGCGTAAACGTGAAAGAAAAGCTCATAACAAAGTTAATCATTTTACTAAAATTTAATATTTTCAGAATTTTCGTTGAAACTTTACACGCATTTACTGGTGAAATGTGTGTGGGTGTGTATTTTGTTATATAATTTGTGTTAAGAAAAATATTCGTTTTTAATCATCACCGTGATATTTCAATCCAAACACTAAACATTAATAAAAGTCTAATTGAGTAAACTAAGGATGGTGCATTATGGTGCATCGTCGCAGGAATAAAAGAAAAGAAATTATGATTACGAAAAGAGTGTGGATGAGTTAAAGAAAAACGTTGAAGAGAAACGGAGTGTACGTTCGCTAACACACAAAGCGATGAAACAAAGACGAAGAAAGAGTGCTACCGAGGAAAAAAGAAAAGATAAAGAGAGAGAAAAAAGGGAAGAAATAAGAGGAAGAAAAGTAAACTCCCGGAGTTATTTCGAGGAAAAAAAAATTTGGATAGCAATTAGGAAATTAGTTTTTCCCTACCGAAATCAACGAACGAGTTTGTGCCAACGAGTTTTTTTCATAAGATGAAACTGAAATGTGTTTTCGTGTATGTATAAGTTTGTATGTGCTCGTGCTCGAGCGCGTGCGTGTGTCTGTATGTGTGTGTGCACACTACAAGCGTACGTACCGAAAACTTTACGTTTCAACACGTATTCGGAAAAATCAATGTTTAGTTATCCGTCGGTTACTAGGTCGAAGATCAATTTTTGACAAAAAAAAAAAGAAATGAAATGTCTGTTTCTCGTATAAAAAGAACTAGAGTGGAGAAATTTCAGAATAATAACAAGAAACATAGCCATTTGAGTTGCCGACGAAATGAAGAATAGAGAAATCGAAGTGATCGGTCAAATCGATAAAGTAATAAATAAAATAAAATAAAAAAATAAATAAAAAACAAAAAAATTGTCCACGATCCTATATCGTAAAATGGTAGAAATAATCGTGGATATATGGTTAGATTGATGACGTTAATAAAGAACGACAGTTATCTTAGTTTTATGGACACCAATGTGTAATCCGATAAAAGAGGATGATTTGATCAATTTAGTTTGAAGCGCGAATCCATTTAACGTTATTGATTTTTCATCTTTGACATATCATGCTCGTTATTGAGTATGATCGTGCACGAATATACTCTTGACGTTACGCTCACTTACCCAAGATCCTACACTACATGTACAGTGCGTACTCTACGTAGTTTCTACGCGTAGAAACGCGCGCGTTCGCAATAGCGACATTCCGTACTCGTAGAAGCAGCGAAACAGTATTCGGAATATCGGCGAGAACGCCCAGCCCGAATTTCCAACGATAATGTATGTGGGTCGATCGTCGTGAGTGGTTACACTTTCCGCCTGATCTTCGGCTAACTGTCGTGGTAAGATAAGCCGAGTCGAGGAAATGCAGGAAATGCGAGTTATGCGGGAATCCGCACGCTCTGCGATCGATACATACTCAGACTTTGGCCTTTCAAAACTATTTCAACTTGCTCATAATACCTCTTTACTAGTACTCTCTATTACTGCCCACCGGGAAAACGATCTTCCGTTAGTTTCGCTTGCCGATTATACAAATGGAAACTGCTACCTTTCCGGACAAATCTTGTTAATCTAATAGTACAACATCGACCCAACGCATAATCTCCTATATACGATGAATGAAACAAATTCGAATATCGAAGTTACGCTTTCTATTTTAGCATATGGACGTAACGTAATCAAATACGTCGTTTGTTAAATCTTCCGAACATTCATCGAATTCTAAGGGGGAACGAATTTATCGATCCATTCATATTCCGAAACTATGTACCTACCTATTCTCCTACTCGTATCCGTGAGCAACGTGCATGCATTTAATCGAGGACGATTCAGTTCGATACGGGGAAGACCGATTGAAAATGTTGAAACATAACGAGCATTAAAAAATAATCGTTCTTTCATCAAACGTCATTCTCGATCATTGAGAATAGGCGTTGGGGATGGGGAAGGGGAGTAGTTGAGCGGTTGTCTACGACGAAAGCAGCTCTGATTTTGCTGGCGCATGTAAATTGACGAACGCGTGAAAAAAATTGCGAGAGAGTGCGAAAATAGAGAGGAATGGGCGAATGGATGGATGGATAGATAGATAGATAGATAGATAGATAGATAGATAGATAGATAGATAGATAGATAGATAGATAGATGATAGATAGATAGATAGATAGATAGATAGATAGATAGATAGATAGATAGATAGATAGAGGGAAAGAAAGAAAGGGTTACAGGGAAAGAGTGACATTGGTGTATGAAAGATAAAGATAGAAGATGAAAAAAAATTGGTGACGCTTATCAGACCGGGTGCGAACGTGGACGTTTCGGAACGAATGATCGGTGCAGTTTCACCGACTGGAACTATCCCACCCTCTTTCACTTCCATCCCTTCTACTCTTTAGCCCCATTCCACCACCCCCTCTTTCAGTTCAATCCCTTCTCCTCGCAGTTCCCTTTCTCTCTTTCTACTCTCTTTCAATTGTCCACACTGCACCATCCCTTCCCCACTTTCGAATGCGTCGACCTCTCTTGTCCGTTAGTCTCTTTCTCTTTCCATCTTTGGAGATCAAGCGAAGCAGGAAGAGAAAACGCGGATAAAGGTTTTAATTCCGTACGAAAGGATCGACGCGCAAAAATCGGCCGTCGGGAAAAAGATCGATTCGATTTGGATTGATGGACCAACGAGAGAACAATGCTTAACTTCGAAAGTAATCGTTTAATCCCTGGATTTTAACTACCTCCAACTGATTTCCTATCCCTTTTTCTTCTTCTTCTGTTTTTTCTTCTCTCTTTTTCTTCCTTCTTTCTCTTCTTTTTTTTTGTTTGTCTTATTGTATTGTTTGATACTACGGTTTTATTTTTCCCTCATTTGGTTTTTTTCTTTTCTCTATTACCTATTTTCTTAGTTTCCTTAACATTTTTGTTAATACAATTACTGTAATTACAATTTATTTTCATCATTATTATTATTATTTTAAATAGCAAATATCGAGTCGAATTTTGATACGACGAATATTATTCGATATCCTATTACGAGAACATTTTTGAACTTTTGCGAACGAACTCGATTATTCGTTGCTAGGAACAATTTTTTGTTGTTTTATTCAACATATCTTCGTTTCATCGTTACATCCTGTTGCCTCGCAATAAATCCTTTCATTCGGAAAATAAAGTAAAAAAAAAATGAACCGAACATTGTCAATACCAGAATGAATGACTTTTAGTTTGATCATTGGCAAAGTTTTGTCGAAATCTCGTTGAAACGAAGTTGTAACGTAAAAACTGCGAAATTATATACGAGAAGGAAAGGAAAAAGTCGATTTGTTCTTTCTCGCCAAAGAACGAACGATTCTGACGGTCTTTCAGCGTCGTATTCTCTACGAAGGAACGTTTCGCTCGTAACTATTGTGTATTTCACAGAGAATGAACGAGGAAGAAAGTTGAAAAATAAAAAAGGGATAACATTTTGTTCGAGTAGAATTGAGTCGAGTTTAGTCGAATTGGGTCTTCTAGTGAGAAATATTACAGATGGATTTTCTGGTCTAACTTGTATGTGGTATTAACTTCAACTTTTAGAGTATTAAAACGATGATGTAGTACGTGTGGTGCGTGTTAATATATGCCATATTTTATGTTAAAGATGAAAATTAAAATGGGATCATCAAGGATGAGATATTTTGTAATTTAATTTCATTTACTAGAGAATCCGTCGATATTCATGTTTTAATTAAATAGAATGTAATAATTAGTTGTTAAATAAATGTACCTTATAACTAAATAACCAAATTTATAATAATTATAATAATAATGATAATTAGGCCTGTGTTTGAAAATATAATAATCATCAAGGTGCTTACGTGTTCGGTATTTAAAGCTGCACCGTCGCGAATATCTTGATGATCAGCACCAGCACCATTGACCATGCCAGAACCAAGAACACCACTACCTCCTCCACCTTTTCCACCGACACCACCGGCTGGAGTTTGCGGTAAGCTCTGGAAGAGAAAAAAACATTGTATGAGTTTTTAATTGAATTTTAATTAAATAGCGAGATCGAAGAAGTAAATTTTATTATTTCATTTTTTTTTCTTTTTCAACGACAAATATCCCCGTCGTTATCTCTCGGTCAACTTTCGTAGAAGTCGATGAAATATCTTTTTTCTTTTTTTTTTTTTTAATATCTAACTTGATGGAAAATAACTTTCTTTTTATTTACCAAACCTTTCTGTTCCAATGAATTCCATATTATTTCAAATTTTAAAAAAATCCTTTTAAAAGGACGATTCTCATTTTCTCCATTTGTGCAGTCCTGTTTCCTCGGTAATTATACGAAAGATAAATTCCATCCTTACGAAAAGTTCGTTTGTTAATTAGCGAATTTGAAACTCGTTCAAGAAATAGATCATTTACTTTTCTAACCGATGATGATTCTATACAATCGAAAGACTTAATATTTATCCCTAAAAATTTACGAAAGTATCCATCAATCGGTTTCGATCGATAGAAATTGCACATATATATATATATATATATATATATATATATATTTTTTTTTTTTTCTTTCAATGATAATCCAATCATAATTGAATTTTGCAAAGCTTTCGCTTACTGCTTTTGCCGGTTGGTAATTAGAACGGTTATGGGAATCGTGTGTTAATTACACTATTCTCGCGTCATTATAAATTTTTAATTGTCAACAGACTTTCTACTCTCCATGTTGTTGTGAGGAATTGGTACGCTGATAATTGTACAGGATGGCAGAGAGGTCTGATTATTTCTAGCGGACATTGTTTGTTGGCGGTAAATTTATATACATGATAGGATAGCTTCAAGCGTAAATTGTGTGTTGAGGTTTTAAGGAAGAAGGAAGGATAAAAATGGAGAGAAGAATAAGAGAAATGGAAAAGTTAGGAAACGTTAAGCTTGTGGGTACTCTTAAAAGAGCTTACACATTATGAGAAGAGAAAAAGAGAAGGGGAAAAAGAGAGTGAGGGTTCATAATGTAATTAAAGGACGGTATATTCTAGGTCATAAAATTTCACATGTAATATTACGGTTTAATGACGGACGGCTTTTAATAAAGGATTATGATATGCTCGTTAAATCATACGTCAAGGGGAAACTTTTCCATTTTGGTGCATTAGGATTGATCGTGTTCGTGCGATTCGTACAACTGTTAATCACAACGGAAGAAAACTTTGTGATGCCTTATCAGTTTAACTCGTTATCAATGATAGTACCTAATGATAGGCTAATTTTCGTTTAACCCTTTTCATTTTTCACATTGGAAACTGAGAGAGAGACCATGAAGAGAACAAAAATGAAAGATAGAAAGAAAGAGAAAGAGAGAAGGACGTATTCGTTTTCTAATGATGATTGATCTTCGTTTTGTAACTCTTTAATAGTCCGTATCTACTAACGCGTGTTTCATGTTCGTCTCCTCGAAAACGTTTGCTTCAAAATAGAAATAAGAGCATAGCAATGATACGAAGTTGACGCGTTGTTCCATTATCCTGACGAGACATCATATCGATGCCATTTATCGAACTTTCCACGTGATACTCGTTTTTCCACCTTTTCTTATTTCTTTTTCGACAACGAGAGCGAGAACTACTACTACTACCACTATGACTACGATTACGACTACGATATAACTGCTGATTAAGATAAAATTGTAAAATCGATAGGGGCCCCTCCACCTTCCTCTCGCCCCCTATCCGCCTAGCGAAAGCGTACGATCGGCGTACACGGCGAAGGAAACAGGAGTAAAAAAAGAAAAAAAAAAGTATAAAAAAAGTAAAAAGTCTCGTCGGCCCCCTGAAAGGATGTCTTCCATTAAAAATGCTTTTAGGACGAACTTCGCAACCCGATAAAGCGATATTTGGTCTTCCTAATGACATAGCTGATTGTACGGCACTTTGTAACAACGAGAGCGAAAGGGGGGAGAAGGAAAAGAAGGAAGAGGGAAGGGAAAGGGGAAACGAAGAAAAATAAAACTCTAAAGAAAGAGAGGGAAAGGAGAATAGAAAGAGAGATATAACGAATAAGAGAGAGAGTAAAATAGGGAATTTTGCTGCTCTGTGGTGCTTTTTCTTTCTCTCTTTCGTATAAGAAGAAAGGTATGAAGAACGAAGAAAACGAAATAAAGGCTCGTTCACATTGAATCATGAGCCTCGAGAAGCCGAACTAAGGTCAGACCATGGTCTACGCCCATCTACGCCTATTTCGTGTATTGGTAATAGCGTAAAGTGCTCCTCTCAAAGTAATAGAGCCTCGAAGACCCTTTAAGTGACGTTCGGCACTTTACGATCGCTCTCTTCTTCTTTCTTTTTCTTTCTGTACTCCTCCTCCTACTCCATCCTTTCTCTCTTTCTCTCATCAGAGAGTTCTCTTGCGGTCTCTATATTTTTACATGATATAAAAGAGCAAAGTATCGTTTAGGATCATAGCTTCCTTGGTTCGACTTGTCTTCCTTTTTTTCTTTTTTGTTTCTTTTTTATTGTTCACTCGATAATCTCCGTTAAATAAAAAAGTATCTCTTGAATATCAATCTCGAAGAGTTTCATTATTGGAGAAGGCACATTTAATTGAAATATGACAACATTTCTTGCCACCTGTATACGGATATATATGAAAGAAGAAGAAGAAGAAGAATATGTCACGCTAACTAGATAATTCTTCTCGATAAATGGAATTATATTCGTGAAAAGTCAAACCAAGCGTTCGCATGTATAGGAAGAAATGCAAGGAAGAAGAAGAAGAAGAAGACGAAGAAGAAGTTAAAAGTAGAAGTAGAAGAAGAGGGTAATACGAATCTTGGTGAGTTTCTTTGAGGAGACTTGCCGTTCTTATTTTGCGCCGAATCGAAATGCACGAAGAGTTTCTTTCAACGGTTGCCTCTCTCTTCGTCTGTGCTGCTTTTGGCTCGACATTTCCTATACAGAGAATCCTACGATGCTCGCTTTCTTCGTAACACTTCCTGTTCCTCCTTTCCTCTCTCTCTCTCTCTCTCTCTCTCTCAACTTCTCCTTATCCTTCTATAATTATCTTTTACTTCTTCCTTCCACGGTTAAAAAAAAAGAGGAAAAAAAAAGAGAAGGAAAATATATATAAAAACTTGCGGCAGTTTTCAACGACTTGCTAGGAGAATTTTTTTTCTTTTTTTTGTTCTTCTTCTCTTCTTCTTCTTGGTTTAATTTTTGTTTTGTTTATTTTTTTCATGATACTTTCTTTATAAGTTCTCTATACTTCGAGTTTATCACTTTTTTTATTGAAAATTTTATTCGAAGCCATTGCATTCGATTTTCTCATGCATTTATCACACCCGCTTTAACGACGTGATATTTATCAAACCTTTTTCTTTTAATCTTTTATCTATTACGAAAGATTATTTTCAGAAATTGTACAATCACGATTTTAAGCGTTATCTCGAAAAGAAAGTAAATAGAAACGATTAATCGAAATAACGTAAATACAGGAAATAAACGTGTACTTAGGCTCGAAGTATCGTAACGAGATTACAGTAGATATGAAAATGATATTAGATCCGACGATGGCACTTTTAGTCGTAAAAAAAAAAAGAAGAGAAAGAGAGAAAGAGAGAGAGAGAGAGAGAGAGAGAGAGGGACAGAGGGAGAAAGAAGAACAAAGATTCGCGTGCATTATGCATTATTCAATATATCATTAAAGCTTCATTTTGAAATATGTACCAACACGAAATATGTTCTTAACGACGTTAAGATGATAGTTATGCGAATATACGTGATGTGCTAACAATAGGATTTATGTACGTAAATATATAATGCACATATTTATTTTAAAAATATAAAAATACATTTTACGTATTCATGAGACAAGTTATCTATGTATACATACATACATACATACATACATACATTTATATACATATACATATTTAGACTTTAGAGAATAAAGAAGGAAGTTCACGTTTTACCTTGGAGCAGAACTTCTCAATTTCCTGATCGACTTTTCAGATACAAAGTAAGCGTATTCTCGATAGAGCTCGTAATAAGCTTGTCTGAACGTTCCTTCTCGATGACGTTGCAATACTCATTCTCTCTCTCTCTCTTTTTCTTCCCTTTTTCTCATTTTTTCCTTTCTTATTCTTTCAATCTATCCCATGATAGATCACGATAGCGACGATAGTAAAAGAGATAGATAAAAATAAAAAAAAAGTCGAGATAAAGACAGAAGGGAAAATAGGGAAAGGAGAAGGAGGAAGGGGAGAGTGTTGAAGGGTTGAAAGTGAAGAAGAAGTGATCGCACCTCGTAGATACTTGAGTCCTCCTCTGAATCATCCTGAAAACTGAATTTTCTTCGCGAATACTGCAAAGTGCTACGTAAAAGACGGGGCTAACTCTGTTCCGCGAGACTTCTTCGATCCTAGGGTTCGAAAGTAGAAGAAAAAGAATAAGAGTGAAATAGATAGAGAGTAAATTCTCTGAAACTTGGTGTCTCCCCTATGGAAGGTTAAATCACCGTGAACGTATTTATATGAAATTTTAGAGGAAAAAATTCAAGGAGTATTTTGCGAAATATCTGTTCATGATCCGAATCCGAAGGATAAAGAGGAATTTTTTCTGATGGACGAGATGATCATTTTTATCGTCGATAAAATTTGCCAATTTGAAGTATTGTTCAATCGTGCGGATGGTCGAGCACATATACAGGGTATCCTCTAGTAATTTTTTTTTTTATGCAAAATTTTACTAACAAATTCAATCAGCAATTTCTAGTAAACAATTAAAAAAATAATATGCTACATAAAACGTGCTGGTGCTTAAAATGCTTTATTAAAAAAAAGTTACGAAGGTCTCCAACGAAATAACTATTATCGTTCGAGTTATTTTTACACGTAGAATCATTTCCAGTCTAGTTACACCGTTCGTATAGACCCTGTATATATGTAAATACGTACGTGCTTACTTTCTCACAGAGGTACAATGAAAGAAAATTCTATTCCGCCATTGTCAAACGTCTCTTAATTCGCGCAAAGTATTGCGAAGGTCGTGGCACGCACTACCGGTTCCTGAGATTAAAGCTAATTGCTTTGGAGTACCGTCGTGAATTTTAATGAGATTTATAAGTATGAACCAGTCTGGCCTTTCTCCCATAATCAAAGAGAGGAAAACATAAAGCGACAGATATATATATATATAAAAGGTACTTTCTTTTGAAAACATTTATGGTTTGTAAAAATGTAATAATAAAATATTATATAAAGAAGGCAAGTATTTGAAGTTCTTACATTTAAAATTTCATTCGATTGATAGTGACCGTTCGGACGTTTCTTAAAAAACACTTCCGAAGAAAAAAAACACGCATGGAAGAAAGAAAGAAAGAAAAAAGGGGAAAAAGAAGAATGAACATAAGATCGGATACTGCGTTGGTAATCCTTGTTATTTACATCATCACGGTACCAGGTAAGCTTCGGATTTTTGCTTAAGATGACGCTAAGAACTTAGCGAAGGATAAAGTTAAGTTTCTGGATCGATAATCGAAGCAACTAGAGCAGCTTAGACGAAGTACTAATACGTGTAATCCTACATATTATGTATACACAGATATATATATATATATATATATATATATATTTATAAATACATAGAAATAGTGTACATAAAGCCATTTTGTTGTTATATATACATGTAGACTTTAGTTAAGTATATATACGCAAAAACGATTAGAATGTAGGTAGTTTGTGAGATCGGATGAAAACAGGGAGACGTAAGTACTTACTTACCTGCCGCACCAATCTTATGTTACTACGAAAGTTTAATTACCTGCAAAAAGTCTGACGAAGTTTACGCAAGTAACTGTATAAGGTAAAGGGGGAGGGGCGTGGGATAGGTAGGTACCTACGTACGATTTCTCTTAAAATAGTTTGAAACTTTTGAAGGGCGTAAAAGTTTGTTAAAGAAATACCTGCCAGGTTAGAAAAAAGATCTATCGAACGATAGCGTTTCATTAAAGTATTTTCAAAGCCTTACGTCGATTTAATATTCAACTTTTCAAGCTTCAATTTAGGTGTCGATTGAAAGAAAAAGTTAAAAAATAAGAGAGTGAGAGTGAGAAAAAAGAAAAACGTTTGATATTTTGAATCAGTGTGTATTAGCTCTCTGTTCTTTGATTCTTACTAATGAGCATAACAAGTTACAGAAATGTGTAACCATGTCGTTTGATAATAATCGAGGAAACTGCTTATTACGTTGAAAACAGGTATTTAATAACTACTTCTCTTGTAGAAACTCTGGTAATTAGTAATTAGTAATGATTTTAGAAGGTTCATTGTAAATTCATAAATAATATTTATGATAGACGTGTTCGTCGTTTAAAATGGTCTCAATGATATTAAATCTATATAAATTGAAATTATTTCTTTAATTAAAACTTTTGAATGTTACGTAAATCAAGAAAGCATAGACTTCTATTATTTCAAATGATTCGTCTAGGTGTGAATCTATGTATACACGTTACACATTGTATGCAACGGGCAGTCAGTCAAGCAAAAGATAAAGAAAAATCAGGACGCCTTTCTCGTCAAACTTTCGACATAAATTTTTGTTGTTGTTTTTCACGCAGTAAGCGACATCCTTTTATTTCATGACATTTTCAACGAAACCTTGATGAAGATCTCTATGAGAAGAAAGAGAGAAAAAGAAAGACAAATGAATGAAAAATACGGGGGAAAAAAAGAATATGCGATAGGAGTGAAACGTACATTATCATGTGGAAAATAATCAATTGATTGATATGTACAGAGAATCTTCCTTTAAAATCGTAAAACGTTACACTTAAACTATATTTTTCTTTGAAAGCTATTGATATAGTGTGTTTAAAATGAAGACAATTTAGAAATAATTACATAAGTATTTTATAGTATTACATATTTAACGAGTTTAAATTGAACTTTATAATAAATAAATTAAACAAATGCCAAAATAATGTACAGAAAAAGCTCCTATACTTTAAATTCGTACATGTTAGTATAATAAGGAGAATATTCGGTTTTTTCATGTCTAAATATTGGTTAGTCATTCTTTGTTTTTGCTGTTACTTAAATGTTTTTAAATATTAGAATTAATTGAATATTATTAACACAAAGTACGTTTACTTCAAAATTGCATATCTATTAATATACTTCGATTAAAAAATAATTTCGATTTGATATTTTATTAGATAAAAAAAGGAAAAAAATAACTTATCACCGGACAGAAACGTTGAAACAACAATAAACAATCTTAAATATCAGTAGAATACATTAAAGTATTCGATTTACCTTAATTGATTGATAATTAATCGAAGGAGGTGTATATTACAGTCCAAAAGCACGTAGTATACATTCAAAGCAACTGTCCTCTACGAAATTCATCGTTAAACTGGCACATTGTCCTCTATGAAAGTTCTTTTAATGAATACTGTTTATATAATTTTCCGAAGGAGAAAATTCTATTCATTAAAAATATTGTTTACGTTATACATAATATATATATGTAGTCTTCGGAATCTTATAAACAAAAATCGAGAAAAGAAGTTTAACTGACTTTCATAGAGGACAACGTGTCAGTCTTACTTTGGATTTCGAAGAGGATAACATGTCGAATTTATACTTCGTGCTTTTAAACTACAATATATATTTCTTTTGATTAAGTATCAATCGATTAAAGTAAATTGAATACAGTACTATACTCTATTAATATTAAAATATTAGATCGAAATTGTTTAATATTCAAATTATATTGTTGTTCGAAAAATTGTTTATGTATTTTTTATTTTTTATCGTTTTAAAAAAATGATACGAGTGATTTATATAACTAAAATATCGTACAGAAACCTTAGATTCAATTTAATCAAGATGTTTTTAGAATAGGTTCATCAATTTTTGTGGCTGACTGCGTTTTTGTTTTAGTGGTCTTATTAAACATTTTTAGATTGAATGTATTTTTTTTTACAAAAAATGCAGTTATATATATACAAGATGTGTAACCTTTCCGATGCAAAATTTCACTCTCTTTCTGTTCCTACTTCTATGCACCCTCTCTTTTCATATCGTTAACGTCGTCTAACAAGTTTCACTTCAAAAAAAAGATAGCTAAAAAATGCAACATGATCTGCGTCCTTAAATATAAAATATGTCTGTAAAAGCACGTATTTTTATTACAAAAAATTGTAAGAGAAGTGATGAAAATGAAATTTCATTTAATATGAAAGAAAAAAAAACAATAAGTTTTCATAGACGAATGACGTTGGGAATAAAATGAAAATTAAGTATCGAAGTTAAAACGAACTCTCGAAAGGAAGATATTATAAATTTTGAAATGTCTTTCTTTCTACGCGATAGCGTTTTTTAAATTTCTAATAACTTTCTATAAAGTTATTTTAACGACCTTAAGCTAAATATTTGCTTGTAATTCTCCATTCGTTTGATGAGTCAAGTTAAATTGCCTCCAAAATTGCATCTCTGTGAGCATAAGGATTATTTCATGTATATGTTTATAGGTGTGTATGTGTGTGTATCTGTGCATATATATGTGCAACGATAGTATGCTCGACATCTTGGGTAACTCGTATAAATTTCATCGTAACTGTCTGAAAGCAAGGACTAGCAAATCGAGCAAATGTATTAGCAGAATCCTTCATGATGCAAGCAAAGGGGTAGCATCGAAACATATTAGTTCTGGGTATGAAAATATATGCATTGTATTGTATTTGCATATTACATTTGATTGGAATAAAAATAATCAAAAATTTTTTATCCTACATATTCCATTATGAATAGTTTTTGATTAAATCGTCCTGTCAAATGTACTTTACTTTGCGCGTTTTTTATCAAAGAAAATTTTTCCACAACGAGATAGTAAGTTATTTCGAGTGATATATGGCTTAAGGTAATTGTAAGAACACGAAAATAGATCATTATTTCGAGAAAACGAGTAGTTGATTAATTAGCCTTTATCGTAAGACAGTTGAAAATGATTCAACGTTATCTTTTGTCTCGTTAAATTTGCAATAAAATATTATAATACAAATGTGTATAAAATCAAATGAAAATTATAATAAAAAACTCAGAAGAATTTTTCTGAAATATTGAATAAGCTTAGATTACAATTTTTACATATATGACAGACGTAATACCTTAATTGTTTATTCTCGGTGCACCGGATTTCGGCTTACGGTACTGTTTAGAGTGAATTTAAGCGAGTTTTCTCGACCGCAAGCGGAACGCAGATTGTACACGTAAATCGCACCCCCCACATAGGCGGTACTGCGAAGATAATGGCTTTCCGATGTACAATCGAAAGATAGAGTGTACGGATGCGGTAGTCGCCTGAAATATTTATCGAGAGAAAGAAAGAAAAAACAAAGAGATGGAAGAAAGGTGGATTGGAAGAGAAGTGTGAGAGATTAAAAAAAGAAAAAATATAAAGAGAAAGAATATAAGCAAAAATTTACTTTAAGCGAGCGATTGCAAGTGCTCGGTGAACTAAACTGAATAACGTAGGAGAAAAAAAGAGATAGTCATTCGCAGGACCCTTTGCGACCCACCTCGCTCTTGACCTCGTAGTTTGAAATAACGAGTAAGATAGAAGGTACTCCGCATTAATCTTAGAACCGCCTCGAGGACGAGAAGAAAATCGTATTTTCCGCGAACGAACGAACAAACGAACGATGAGAAGGGTTTCCCTTACAAATTATATAAGAAGTTGTGCTTCTCCTTCCGCATCCTCCCCCTACACCCCTATCCTTTTCTCCTCACTTTTCATTCGTAGAAAATATTTTCCCAAACACGTTGGAAGAATAAATTCACCCGATATGGCCGATTTTATTTCTGATTCTTATTATTATCGGGTCGCTGGAAGTTTTGGGGACAGAAATTTTAAAAATTGATCGTCGATTGGTTATCTTAAAAAGTAATCGAAATGATATAAAAAAAAGATAATTATTTCATCGATTAGAAATATTTATCTACTTCCGCATAAATTGTCGAATATAAAATGGATCAACATTTTTTAACCGGAAATTTTTAGCGTAAGTTAAATAGCTATTAGTCGGAGAGGTGAGTGGCAAAAAAATGCAACAGTTTTCTAAAACCTATATTTAAGTTATCTAAAACAGTTATCTAAAACCTGATATTTCGATATACTACATGATAATGTAGTATTTAGGATGTATAGCAATAGCCTGCCGTCAGTCAGCCAGTTTCTTTTGCGATTAGCGAGGGGACGGCTTCAAAGTTGTGAAAAAACCATGTATGTCGCAACAGTTTTCTAAAATCTAAAAATTGGTATACAAGGTCTTAATAATGGGAAAAATTAAAAAAACATAGTCAGCCTGAATTTTTATTTAACATACGCCGTCAGCAGTCGATACAAAAATGCGCCGCGCGCATCATTTATAGTCCAAGAGCTGAGTCGAGCACGTAATTTCTCACGCGGCGCGCTTTTGTATCGACTGCTGACGGCGTATGTTAAATAAAAATTCAGGCTGACTATGTTTTTTTGATTTTTCCCATTATTAAGACCTTGTATACCAATTTTTAGATTTTAGAAAACTGTTGCGACATACATGGTTTTTTCACAACTTTGAAGCCGTCTTCTCGCTAATCGCAAAAGAAACTGGCTGACTGACGGCAGGCTATTGCTATACATCCTAAATACTACATTATTATGTAGTATATCGAAATATCAGGTTTTAGATAACTGTTGCATTTTTTTTGCCACTCACCTCTCCGACTATATGATTTGTTGTGGACGGCGTTTAATTTATATTTAACGATCTTTATTTCCTTTTTTTTTCTTTTTTACACATCGTTACGTAATGTACACGTTCTTTTACAAAACGAGTAATGGATGGATAGAGAGAATATATATCGTAGTTCTATTTACCTCTTCATCTCTCTTACGAGAATAATACTTCAGTTCAATGATGCGACAATAGTCGCGCTCGAATCGGACAACGCTGCTTCGAAGAATGGATTTCCCTAATTAACTCGGTCATCAGAAAAAGCCTCATTTCTGTTTAATCATCCGTATGAATTAACTCCTACAATTACTAATTATCAATTAATCATGAAAAGATTCAACTTTTTTCTTGTTTTTCGAATAATGACCATTCGTTTGTAATTATTTACCTTCTATAGAACTATTTTCTCTTAAATCTTATTTTTCAAATGTCACAATTTTTTTTTGTTTAAACGAGCAATCCTAATATTTTATTTCATTTTTAATAGAGAAAAAGAAAAAGGAAAAGGATTAGAAGATATATATATATATATATTTATACACAAAAAGAAGACGAAAAAATGTTAACCGTAACGTTTTATTTCCTTGGAGAATATCTTCAAGGCCACTTTGTTCAAAAGAAAAATATACTTTGTAACTTTTTCTACTTTATTCACGATTCTTATACACGACCTGTTAGTCTTCTACCTCGACTTTTCGTCGACCATGAAACGCGAGTTTTTCTTCATAATTTTCATTATTTTTTTCTGTATTATTTTCCGTATTTTATATTAGAATATTTAATCTGATACTTTATTACGATATAACGCATCTATAAAATGTTATATTAGGAAGATTGAATATTTAATTTCTCATCGTATAAGTAATCTCGTAAATCATAACAAGTATTACTTCCTATTTGAATAATGGATATCAAACAATCAATACTCGGTAATCAAAGATAACGGAATAAGGTTTCATACCAGATTGTTAAGATTTCATCAAAAGATATTCATTTTTCCTCGTTTTAATTGAAATTATTTCCTTTGACGAATCTTACTTTATTCGAATATTATGTATAATATAACAATTAAGCGATTATTAATTTCAACGATTTATTTGGTCTTATAAGAAAAAAAACAGACAAAAAATGGGATAAGTATAATATCTAGCAATTAAAGAACTCGTTAGTATATCCACGTAGTGTAAATTAAAATCAGATAATGGGGGAAAAAAGATTTTTGTTTTTATTTTTTTGTTTGTTATCAAGCAGGAATATTTTCATCGTGTGTTTTTCATGGTTTGGGAGAGAGACTAGACAGTAACAATCAATGGCGTCGTCGTCGTCGTCGTAGTCGTCGCATTTTGTCCATTAATCTGGGAACTCGATGTACGCGTTAGATAACAAAGTATGCGGCGTGGAAACGTTTGTTCCTCTATATCACACCCAGGAAGCTTAATTCCATAACTCGCGTGATTTCGGTTCTCGTGGCTTTTGTTTGGAGCCGACGGTGAAGTTATTGCCGCTCAACGATGATGAAGCGATGCGGAGAGGGAAAGAGAAAGAGAAAGAGGGTTGAACGCGAGGATGGGTGGTGGTAGTTTGAGAAAGGGCTTGGCAAAGAGAAAGAGAGAGAGAAAGAGAGAGAAAGGGAAGGGTATGGGGGAACATAACAACGGCGAGGATGAAAGATAACGAACGTAGCAGTGTAGTACCTAAGCGCATCCACGAATGTGCACCGTCTTTCTCTTCATTCTCAAGGAAGGTGGAAGAAGGTAAGACGAACGACTGCGAATTCGAGGGTGAATTTAAAGCTACGTAAACATACGCCTGTCGGCGAGAGACGAGACCGAAAAGAGTAGGGAAATGCGAAAGAATGTCGTACGAGAGTCATCGTATGAAAGAGAGAGAAAGAGAGAGAGAGAAAGAGAGAGAGAAAGAGAGAGAGAAGAAAGTGGAAGAGAAATATGTTAGGTGTTTGTGACTGTAAGAATATATATAGAAAAGAAAGAGGCGAACTGTAGGCACAAGAGAAAGAGAGAGAGAAATAAAGAGAGAAGGAAAGAGAAGGTGGAAAGTACGGTGAAATGGGGATGAATGGGTAGACTCGAGGAGAACGGATAAAGGGAGTAATCTCGGTGGGTACACAATCTGCAATTATTAATGACACGAATGGCAGGCCCCTTTTCGTATGCAGAAAGCGCGACGAGTATACTTCTCTGATTGTCTCTCTCTCTTTCTCTCTCTCTCTCTGTTAGTTTCGTTCACACTCCTCAACTACCCTTTCTTTTTTATTTCCATTTCTTCATTTTTTCGTTTTTCTCGAAACAATCAATTTGATGAGAAAACGGTAACTTCAAAGTCTCGCCTTCCATCTAGCTGAGGATCCTATTTCTTGATCGACCGGTCGCGTTTTAACGACGTCGGAAACGATAGAGTTTCTGGTCGTAAAAACGGTGCACCTTTCTCTCTCTCTCTCTCTCTCTCTCTCTTTCTCTCACGGTGCTCACCTCCTCGGTTCATTTTCTCCTAGCTCGCAACAAGTTCGTTAATTTTAACGAGCGTCAAACGAAGACATCCATCCCGGTCAATCGGCTCTCTTACGTTCGATATTATATACATGACTCTGGCGATACTTAAATTCTGATGTACTTACTAACTATCGAAAAAGTAACATTATTATTATTATTATTATTATTATTATTATTATTATTATTATTATTATTATTATTATTATTATTATTATTATTATTATTATTATCATTAAATAAATTATTTAAATTCGAACTAACATAAGTGTAGACTTTGCAAGAGTAGATTAATTTTATTATTCATTGTAAAATATCATCGTATCAATAATTTAATGAATTTCTTATCGATAATGAATATTACATTATTATTATATTAAATATTAAATTTCTATTTAATAAATTATTTATTATATTATATATCATATTGTTCAATATGATATAATAAATATTATTTCTTTTATTAAATTTCATTTTAAATGATACTTTGGGTAACTATGCACAATATGTGACAGTACTGCTTCCGAAATAGAAGATTTTTCTTCTTTTTATGTTTATTTTTCTTCTTTTCTGTCTATCTCTTTCTCTCTCTTTCATGACAAATTCAAACTCGAGAACGCATTAAGTCGAGGATACGTTAATTTGTGAAAGCCGAGATGGATTAACCACCAGACGTCTCTCTTAGCAGTAGGAAGAAGAGAGTTAGGAGGTTGAGAAGTCATTCGTCTTTCGACGTAGTAAATTATCACGATCCTCTTCCGCTTGAAGATTTTACATTCTATAATTCGCACCTGCTGCAACGTTGTGATTTCGCATACACCGACTTACGAGCCGTTAACACCAGCTTCTCCCTCGGTAAAACCAACTTGAATTTTATTACAATTGAAGATACGAAAGAATGATAGAAAAATATTGGCTGTATGTTCAAACGGTAAAAGTATTAAAATAAAGGATTCTAGTAAATACTTTTAATAAAGTTCATGTTTTTTCGAATTAGTGAATAATGCATAATACGAAAAGTATTATAAATTTATTAGGCATTTATTATAAACGTTATTTGTGTTCTTTATATTAGGAATATTTTTAATTATATTTTTTTCTACAATTGAACTGAACGATACTGAGTGAATTTTTTAGCTACTACGACAAAATTTGTTTCAATATTTGAATTGCTTGCCGACTTTATAGAAAAAGTACCGCAGGTGATCGAGATTCTCGGGATATAGAAAATCAGTAGTACAATAAAAAAATCTCACGAGAATCGCCGTGTGAACGTTTCCCATTGGTATAGATATAGATTCGGAATCTATCATACTCATGTCTTCCTTTGAAATCGGTTTTTCACTATTTTTTTTACAAAAGAATAAAACAAAACCTTCTTTTTTTGGAACAAGTTCAAGTTGAGTTGAAACGAAATTGATCAAAACGATATTAAAAAAAAAACCAAATGAAAAATATATAAACTTATATTATATATAAATTTTATTTATATACTAATATGTACTAAAAAGGTTATAGGAAAATAGAGTCATTTAGTATCTTAATTAATATGTTAAATACAAAGGAGAAAAACATAAAAATATTTCATATCTAATGAGAAAACAAAAAGAAAAAATTCACTTTCTGTAGGTACATACATAGAGGATGACGTACACATACATTTAAACATACAAATACACACATATACACGCGAGAACAATGCGTTGGAATTTTTGTAGTTTTTATGATCGGTACAATGGTAGACGTTTATGAATTTTAATTTCATATCGATTGTGAAAAAACACTTGTTAGGTATATCTATTCATGCACCAGATCGCGATTTTATTTTCGGATGTTCCATCGATTTATTGCTCATGGTCGATAAAATTGACTTTTATTTTACTTTTGTTAAACGTTAAAACATCGAGGTAAAAGAGTCAAGCGAATCGTGTAACGTATCTTTTGTCGAGACTGATCCTTTGTTTGATTCTTTTGGGTGGGTATTAAAAAAGCAATGAGAGGGAAGTCGAAAAAACTGAAAGAGAGAGAAAAAGAAAAATAGAAAGAGAGAAAGAGAGAAGAAAGAGAGAGAGAGAGAGGTAATGCAACATTACGACGGTGACCGGAAATGACGACCATTTCGAAGTAACGCAGTTTCACAGGACAGGCAATCGAGCAATCGTCGCTTTTCATTGACACCTTATATATACCGGGTGTCGCCGGTGAAAAGGCCATCGGAACATTCGCTGCTATTGCTACTGGTGCAGCAACAGCAGATGCAGCAGCAGCAGCAGCCTAGAAGCGAGTCGCGCTATCTTAATGGACTTTCCACAGCGATAAAAGCTCTCGACTCCGACGTACGCGTATACACGAACTTTATTTCCTTTTTTGCCCTGTCACTGCTACTTCCAACCCCTGCTTTTGCTCTACATCTCTTTTTCTCTCTTTCTCTCTCTCTTTTCTCTTTCTCATTCTCATTTTCTTGTGCTCGCAGAGTTAGAAACTTAATATATAAAATTGAAGCACACTCGTAATTTAACTCCCTGTTATTTATATTCCTTTTTCTAAGCTGACAATTAAAGAGATATAACGACGAACTGAAAGCATGTTTTGACATTTGAAAAAAGATAGGAAAGAAAGGAAGAGATAAATGAAGAAAAGAGGGAAGCTCGCTCACAAACGAATCAGGTTTTTTCACGTTGTAGTAAAAAAGTATTGCGTCAATATCGAATACTTGGGAATACGAAGTAAAACCACGTTGGTTTGATTTTGAGGGTGGTTTAAAGTCGCGAAATGTAGTTTCCGCGTAAACGCTTGGTGGCTTTTGTACAACATCGAACGTTGTTTCGTAAACGCTCGGGTTTTCCGTGTTTTCCTTTTCTGTTTTCTTTCACTATATCTCTCTTTCTCTTTCTGCTTCTCTTATTCCTTTTTCCTCTTTCCCTTATTCTATGACCACCTTCGGATGGAAAATATAACTTTCTGTATCCGTTTTGTTACATTTGTAGTAGTGAGTTGAACAAAGTTCGTATCCACGATATAACAATGTTATGATACATATGTAATGACCTGAAATATACCTACGGTTTTTAGAAACAGGAGAGTGTAATTCACTTTCTTTGTTTTTAGATTTTTCGTTATTGGACTAACTCGTATTACAGTACAGTATAGCATTTTCTTTTTCTTCGTTACTCAGGTTTTCTTCTAGATGTTCCTACGGAATAACATATGTATGTAAAAAGTATACAAAAAAAAAAACAAAGTACAGGATTTGTGAACAAAATTGGGTCGTTGGACTGACTGGACCATGACTTGAAGCCAAGTCTTTCCTTTTTCGGGCGACTGTTGTAACTTTTAAACTATAACCCTCTGACCAACTTCCTCCTGAATCAAAGTATTCGATCCCACAAGAAACAAATTATTTTAATTCGAAAGGTATTCGAAAAAATTGTTGAAATTGTTCAATATGCTTAATTTACATTTATCTTTCGTAAGAACTTTATTGGTTTTTAACAATAAGGCGATTGTCGAAATGCGTTTTCAAAAACCTTATCAAACGAGCGTGATTTCATCCTAGAACAATTTCTCTCTACGCAAAAGTTTTCTTCATAGACGGATCATGTAGAATTTTCATGGTACATTTTGAACCGCTCGTTTCATCGTGCAATGGCTTGTGCGTGCTGCGAATTACAATGGCCCAATGAGAGGCCTTTTTCGCGAGTGAGAAAAAAACGAATAAAAACGGGTTGCTTTATCGATTGCAATTTTTCAGCCAGTCTATAGTATGCGCCACCTTCGGTAAAATACGACAGAGAAAACAGGAAATTAAGTATCAAATGCATTTGTCTTTTGTGCATATCAACACAAACTGCAATAGTAGATTTTTTTAATTGATATTTTATATGTTGATATAAATTTATTAAAATATCCACTTGAGTTTCCTAAATTAAGAGAGATTTCTATTTTAATTTTTTGTTTAATTTTAATTTTTTAAATCACAAGTAGTTAGAATTAAATTTAATTTATGGTTAATATTATTTCAAATTTAAAACATTATTAATTCGAATTTTTTTTTAATCGCAAATTTAAATAAAATACATAATAATTATTAAAAAAAAAAATATATGATATATGTTAAGTGAAGTATAATTAATTTATATTTAAACAATATTACATTAATTTAAACATAACATTGCTAGTTAAATGTGTTAATTGAAAAATCATTTTCAATGCAATACACATTTGTTTTCAATTTATTATGAATTATTTTAATATTCTAATGCGCTTTAATTATATTTCAGATTTTTTAAACGTAAATACATTGATTTAAACATTATATACCTTTTAACATATATTAAATATAAAATCATTTTGATACGTTATTAATTTATATTTTTTCTTTTTTTTGGATAAATTTCTCTACTATTTTTGTATTGTAAACATAATGTGTTCTGATTACTTATATTGGTTTTTAATCAGTTTTCTTTTAGGCTGCAAAGTGTTAAGATCGATACATGTTACCGGCGAATAAAATTTAATGTATAGTTATAAAAATTTGGGTCTTCGGAAGCGGTTATCTCCTTGTGGTTAGACCTGGATAATGGTATTTTACTTTCAGTATAATGTTTATCATGTTTTATATGATATACATTCTATTGCAAGTAAAATCCAGCCAAAGACCGCTTACCATAACTATTATGATGATAATTAGTTTCTTTCATTTTCCTAATTAATACCATATTGAAAATCCTTTCATTGTTTTTCCCTTTATATTACTCTCTTCATATTATATTTCACATCATAATACTCGATTTATTTTATAGGAACACTAATCATATGTATTCTTTCAGTCGTATTTTAATGTGCAGTGCGGTCGATTTAAGCACATTTAAGCACTAATGACACGCATTCCCGGTTGCGTTCGCGTTCACGATAAAAATCTTTATTATAGTTTTTTATTTTCGTTACCATCTATTGGTCGTCGTCATTCTAAGGATAGGAGATTTATCGGGCATTCATCTCTGAAGATAAAGGGTAAATTAATTTTTATATTAAACATTTCCTTAATAATTGTAATTTTTAAATGATAACAATGATTCTAATCGTTTTAATTTTCTTTTTCTTTTCATAGGTAAGCCGTGTTAGTGTTTGATATTTCAACTACGCGCAATGTAGTTGTAAGATTAGAATCAGTGTATGTTCGAATAATTAAAGTACAATTTTTATCTCGAAGTAGAGTCAATGTTTGTATGAATAATTAAAGTAAAATTCTTATTGCGAAGTAGAGTCATTGCTGTACGAATAATTAAAGTAAATTTTTATCGCAAAGTAGAGTCAGTGCCGTAGTCGCTATAAGAAACTCATAAGTTTCATATTTTCATTCGAAAAGAGTATTCATCGTTATCCTAAAGGTAAGAGACCCATCGGGCATTTATCAATAAAGAAAAAAAGGTAAATTAATTTTTTTATTAAACATTTTTTCAAAAATCTTTATGGTTTTATATTACGACTATGATATTAATTGTTCTTTTTCTTCTTCTGTTTCAGAATATCATTGCAATCGTGCGCGAAGCAATATACGGGAGTGTTTGATCGTTTATATTATATAATTTTAAAATCACGGATTAGAAGCACGTTCATTCGTTCATTAATTTAAATTCCGTAAAGTTTCGCGTTATTTTTTAAATATATATATTAAATTAACTGCGAGCAATGCAGTTACTTGCATTAGAGTTTGCTTTTATATAGTTATAGTTTTTTTAATTTTAAAACAGTCGCACAGATTGTTCGCGAAGTAGAAACAGTGAAGTGACCGCGTGTATCGGGAGTGAAATTTTTGTGTTAGCATTTGACTGCGTGCAAAGCAGTCTTTAAAGTAGTTGTAGAGTCAGTGTTTGTCCGAATAATTAAAGTAAAATTTTTATCGCAAAGTAGAGCCAGTGACCGGGCATAATTTAAATTAAAATCATACGCGTATGTGTGAAGTCAGTGTTGTTCGCCGTATATGAAAAATTTCGGTTTCGCGATAAGGAACTCATCTATAGTTTCTTATATTCATTTTCCGCGTTATTAGTCTCGAGAGTGAGTACAAGAAAAAGTGCATCAAGGAATTCTTCGATGGATCTGAACGAGTGATGCATCTCGACCATTTTCTACGAAGTTTGAGTGTTTTAGAGCTGCCGCAGAACTTCTAATGCTAACTATTCATATTTCATACATGTGTCATTTTATTTTAAAATACCACATATATGTTATATAACAGTTAGCAGAGAGAGGTCGTGAGTTAAAATTTAAAGTTCCTCCGGTGCTCAATCAATTGTAATTAGTTTCTTTTAATTACCTAATTAATATATTATTTTTATTATTTATCTTGGTTTTTCGTATCCATTTCATCTATAAAAACTAATTACTTTATATTGTTTTTTAATAATTTATATTTTTACAGATACTACACGGTATTGTAAGAGAAGTTTTCGTAAAAAAGTCGAGAGAAACTATTCCTATAAGTTTTATCTTTCGATAATGTTTTTCAAAGTTTCAAGGTAAAAGCGTTGGATGAATTTCACGTAAATGTGAAACTAGTTGCAAGATAGTAAAAGAAATGGAAGAGGAGAGAAAGAGATAGAGAGAGTGCTTGTAGTTTTGGATTGATAGTATTGTCCACAAACGATTGTGGGCGTAAACATAACCGTAAATACATTCAGATTCTGTCCACCGTGACGATGGCGCTTTGCCAACTGGGAAAGTTTTCGATGCTAGGCTACAACAGTATAATGCTGTGTCAAAGAAGAGAGAGAGAGAGAGAGAGAGAGAGAGAGAGAGAGATAGAGAGAGCAAGAAAGGAAGAGAAAAAGGGAGGAATCGTGTATACAAACCAGTTCTCCGAGGACTTTCCTAACAAAACGCATAGTGGTTTCCGAACCGCAGTCTGAAGTCGGTTGTGGTAATCGCGGTACAACCACACTGATTGTTATATCATAATCTCATAGAGATACTTATAAGTACATATTATCGATAAAACGTATTATAATATACGTAACAAAAATTAATTAGTCGCGTTTGACGAATTAATATCAAACGTTATATCATCGTTGAATATATTCGATTTAAATGGCTATACGAATTTCAAAAAGAATAAAACTAATCATTAGTACGTTATAGCCAGTAATTAAATGCTTCTAAAAATAATTTGTCGATAGGTAGACATTATCGTGGAAATTGTCGAATGTTCGACGTAATAGCGATTAAATTATTTTAACTCTCCGATGCACGGAACGAATTAATACTCTACCTGCTGAATCCACTACAACATCGAGGGTTAATTATTGAATGCAACATAGATCGCTTTTCTACCGCGTAATTATTATGGTAAATTCACGTAGAAAGCTGAATAATGTAATATCATTGTTTGCCGTTTATATTTCTTCGTAATATTTGAGAAAAATTTACTCAACCCATCGGAGAACAAATTTTTGTTAAGTTAGAAAAAGTAGAAGAAGTAGTAAAAGAAAAAGAAGAAACAAAATAGGATATAAATTTAAACCAATGAGAAATGTGATATCATATAGTAAAATATCTTTTGAGGAAGAAGTTGAAGACTTTTCGAAGATTTCAAGCAGCAAAGTTTTCTTTTCGTTGCCATAAAATGCATACCAGAGGAAATCTTTCATCGTACGAAGCCAGCCAGAGAAGCAATAATTTCCACAAAAGTGAGATACTTTTTCCTGCCCTCTTTTTTCTTCCTCTCTCTCTCTTTTTCTTTCTTTTTTCTCTGTCTCTCTTGTACCCTCTCTCTCTCTCTCTCTCTCTCTCTTTCTCATTCTTTCATTTTTCCTTCTTCCGAGCCATCATCGTTCGAAGGCTCTGCAATTTTGCCGGTACTCGCGGTGAGAGATTTGCATGCTAAGGGTGCGGAGAGGTATACTTCCATTTTATAAGCTTCTTAAATTGGCGGTGTGCTGCGCATTGCTAGTTATATGGAAACTCTGCTGTGGACAAAGGGAATCTCGCGCTAGGTACTTTCGTTGGGATGAGCATTCGAGAGGTCGAAGTTCATTTCGCGACTAAGCTCAACCAGGGACAGTGTCCTCTACTCACTACCGAGATGCTTTATTGCTGGGATATATGTTACGGAGAAACCAAGAGGGAGAACGAGAGAGAGAGAGAGAGAGAGAGAGAAAGAGAGAGGTATACCTTGTTACCCCAGAGATGGAGTTAAGTTAGATTGGTACAAGACAGATCATAAATATCCCCCGATGGTGTTACATATACTATAACTATACATCTGTACTAGTTGAAGAGAGAAATGAACTCGCGAGGAATCGACTATATGCTGTTGACTATTCTCTTCTTATTTTTTATTCTTTCTTTCTCAATCTCTTTTTGAGTTTCTCAAATTGTTTCAAAATAGTTCCAGCATATTTCGTTTACACGAATTTAATTGTTTCCATATTTCAAATTATTTTCGTTACCTCTTAAATATGTACAACTTTTTATATATGGATTAATATACAGTTCGTTAGGTTACCGTGTAATTCTAATATGTATTTTATTAAAATTTGTTTCTATTATTTGTTACATATCAAACAGAATGGTGTTTTTTTACATCAATTCAACGGTTACGAATAATTTCTGTTGAATTTAGGTTTATTTTTTAGATTTTCTATCAACGAGAGTAAATCACATAACACGAGATCTGTAGCATGATTAAATGGTATACATGTTAACAAGGTGGATAAAGGTCGGCAGGTGCATACGGATTCGTAGTTAGAAGATGATACCGGAGCAAGTGACTCGGGGGTTATCGGTATCTGGGCCAAGGACGGGCCGTTGCACTCGACACAGTTGCATACCAAGTGGGCAAGGTGCAATTAATGGTGTAATTTAGCCGTACTCCCGAGAGAGAGAGAGAGAGAGAGAGAGAGAAAAGAGAGAGAGAGAGGTATCCTCTACTTGCGGATGCAAGAGGGCAAAGATATCGTTCCAAGAAAGCAGCCTAACCGACTTAATGGAAGGATAGAGAAGGAAGTTAAAGAAAAAGAAGATAAAACATATCATTTCTCTCTACGAAGAGGGACGTCGTGACGTAGAAATATCTTGTGACCGGAATGATCCTCTTCTTGAAATCCAAGCAGACGACAACTTTCCTTACTAATTACGCTTGACCTTCTGACACTTTAACATCGCTTTCGTGAACAATTTTGGAATCGTTTATCTGCTTGGTTTATCCTTCCAATCTTTTTCCTTTTCTCTTTCTCTCTTTAAATTATTATCTTTTTGGTTTCAGTAAAACCACACATTTTTATCAATGTCATTCGAATTTTATTTTACAACATTTGCAAGATTTAAAAATCTTTTATTTAGTAATTTCTTTCTGACAAGTGTGTGCCATGCCAACGGTTGGCCGCTTTGATCGTGTTTTCGAGTCCTTCATTCGCATAAATTGTTTTGACAATCGTTCACGTTAATACGCTCTTTGTGTATGCAAGAAACGTTTGTTAGTGCACATTGAGTGTTCAAAGTGACCGACGTATAATAAGCAGGTCACGTTCATCAAATGAAAATATGAAAAGGTTTTCTTGTTAACTATGCGTACTTTGTTACCGATATCGCGATAGTGAGTTATAATGCAATTTTCATGTTACCCTACGGCTATGAAATAATTTAGGTCGTTCCTTTGTAGAGAATCGCAACGAAAGAAGCTTATCGTTAGGATGATGCAAGTATTTATCTATGGGAACAATGTGAATTACTGAATCGGTTCGTTGCTTTTTCAGACTATCGCGATAAAGAGAGGATGCTGTTTATTTAACGACTTCAAAAGATTTTTCTCAAATGTGACGATAGGTATACGCGAATTTAATCGTTCCTACTACGATCTGTTGCTCTATTATCCGAACGAACGGATCTGAAAATATTTGCTATGGATACACCGTAAAACTCGTACGCCTTAAAAATCTTTATTATATGTGTGTACCTTAGATTTATTTCAAAGAAAATATAACGTCATTTTTCTTATATTTGCTTGGTTAGTTTTTGAAAGTAACAGTAATCTCTACAGTTCTATCGTTAGATTGTTTCCTCTGGTAATACAATGAAAGAGCATAAACTCGTAATGATAACTTAGCATGGTAACCGTGACAACGATAACTTAGCCTCGCTGAGTTCCTTCCTAGTCGTAGGTTCTGGACGAAGGACACTGTTGAGATAAGCAGGATTTTGCTGTAAACCAAGGGTGCTGGAACGCGGTAGATAAAGGGATGAGTTTGGATATCGGCTGGTTCTACTAAACAGTACGTGGAACAATGTTTAACGATCGTACTCTGGCAAGCTTGGGAAGGTATCTTTACATCCACGACGACTCTTGCATTATTCAACGAGTAACCACGAATCGTTGATTACAATTTCGATCGTAGCAGAACAGACGTTTCCTTTACTTTCCTTTCCTTCCTAGTACGAGATAAAAGATGTATAAAGATTTTGGTACTTTCGAGAGCAGAAGAAAATAAAGAATTTTATAAGCTCTCTTTTTTTTTCCTAAGGGACACATGAAAAATTCCAATTTCTCGCGAGATTCCACAATGAGCACTCCCTGATGAAATTTTCAATTTAAAATGTCTTCTTAGTATGTGTGAAAATATACGTATTTGTGTAAGTATTACCTACACACACGCACACACGTGTACGACGATCATTCGGTTGGCCCAATTTCGATGCAAATGATACAAGGAAAATTTCTTTTTCTCGACCTAGGTATCATTAATACAGAAAATTCATTTTTTCTCGAGGTTTTTATCCATATGAAACGCGTTGTTATTCAAAATGGAATATTCATCAATAAATCATTTTTCATGAATTTGTACTATCACATGCATATGCGAGATGATTGTTTTTAACGATACACATCTTCTACTTCATATCTGATAGTAACAATCTTATCGTACTCGTATCAAATGCATTTTTGTTTAGCACTCATTATTAATCCGCACACCTACAATATATAATCGGTATAGATATAATTCCTTTCTTATTATCACGTATCTCCAATTTTAGCGAATGATTTTGATGAATTGTGAAATTAGAGGCAAACTCGCGAGCAAGCGCAATGGAATAGAAATTTATATCATTAAATTATATTCCGTGGTGGTACACGGATACAATACAATGGAGGAGTTGATCAATCAGAAAGCTAAGCGAGCATATTTGTTCAGAACCGCTGATATATGTGTATATTCATATTTATGTAGATATGTTACTATTATATTGTATACTTCAGTTAAATCGTGAAAATTCAAGTTCTTACACGAAATAACTAGATATTTTAGAGAAAGCATATAAAAAAAATTGTATTCTACACTTGAGCTAGTTATTTTAGGAAAAAATTAGGTTACATATGAATTTATAAGAGGCAATTGGGTAAAAATTACGAGAGTGAACATTTTTAAAGCTTAAAGTTTCAACGTGATACGTTTAAAGTCGATAAAATAGTACATCACTAACATGAAATCTGTCTTCAAAGGACAGAAAAAGATAATAAGGGATAACTACGAGAACTTTTTGTTCGTGTCTATTTTATTTTCGTTTTCTAAGAAAAAAAAATCTAGTTTAGAAACTTTATTTCGAGATTAAATAACCTTTTGTTCGGAGGTCCATAAAACGAAGAAACTAATATTTTCTGTCTTTGGATGTGTAATAATGTAGGTATACATAGACATTGAAATGAAATCGAAAAATTTTTTATTTTTTTTATATTTGGGATTACACACACACACAAATATCAATTATAATATATTTTAATTATTTGTCTTTTGCAAATTAATATAATAATTAATCGCAGTACATATGTAATTCTGCGTTCTTTTATTATTAACATAATTATAGTTATTTTAATGTTTAGCTGGTTATTTCACATAGTAATGGTAACAGTATATATCGCTGCAACACACAAACGTATTATAACTAGGTATACATGGAAACGTCAAAAAAAGGTAGTGAGAGAGAAAGAGAGAGGATAGGGGAAGAGGAGTTATCGCATCATATGGAATCAACTGATATAGTGGTGTAGTAGAATATCATAACAATATCCGATTTCCCATATCCCCTTGTTCTTTTGTTTAAAATATTGATTATTTTTATTTTTTAATTACATAATACGAACAAATAATTTAAATGTATTGAATTTGTTTTATTTTATGTAATTTTCTTTCAACATCCAGGAGTAAATTTCATTCGAAAATGTCACTTTTCACTACGTACTATTTAATCAGAAGGTATCTGCTCATTATATCGTAACTCACGTTCGTATCTCTTTGACGGTATATTTGATATACGCAAGCTTATGTAGGTAAGCGAATTTACTACTTTCTGTGATGATTTTAAATCCAGAGATTTTAAAGAGTACTCGAAAATTCGAGAATGCAATAAGAGAATTCCTCTTCCCATTACCTCTATCTGTTTTATTCGCTATTCATTTAATGCCAAAATTAAAAGTATATGTGACCGAAATCAAGATAAAACTTCGTTGTTTTTTAGCGGTCATTCGTAATAAATAGCTTTTGTTAACCAGCAACATATTAGTTGTATTTATATAATAACAATAATAATAATAATGATGATGATGATACTTTTATGATTGAAATCGTGTTACGATGTATATTATATTTATATATAAAATAAACAATGCAAACAACAAATTTATATATATAAATAAAAAATGCAATTTTGTGTATTTTCATATGAGAAGAAAACAAGAGGAATAAATAATAGGATCCAATGTTACGCAGATTTCTTCAACATGGAATCCTCCGGTGAGTGATTAGTTTTGCTAGAGATGAGGAAAATAATGGGTTATATTTGAAAAGAGTTAAACACGTGGTTGAGCCAATAGATAGTGTGATGTTTTATTGGCTCGTCAGGGAAAAGCCTCGCGGCATAAAAACCTTGGTTATTGCTTGCTTTACAATAGAGGTGATTTCACCTGATCTCAACTGATGTAGTGTACGAATGTAGAGCGTCCTCGTACACTTCGCTATCATTTTTTGTATGATGTGTTCGTGAATAAACTCCTCTTGCTCGTTTGATCGTTCTTGATGAAATTCTTCTCTCTGATCGTCCAAGGTGTATAGTCGCAGGCGTCCAGCGGAAGATTAGATCGATTTTTTGGGGATTATGCCCACCAGGACGCTCGTAGAAAAGATTTTAGTGTGTGGGATGCGCGCGTCCTCGCACTCGTCATTCGTTTGTTCTTTTCGGAAAATGGCGAGACGTCTTTGCTACGGCGCGTATTTCGAATAGCGCTTGACAGTCTAAGGTCGTTTCCGACCGTACATACTCCCCCCGTTGAGTGTGTAACGATCAATTGCCTTCGTAACAAGTGTCGGTGAGGCGTAATTCTTTAAAGTAAAGTATATAATGCTTGTGTCGCGGATCGTTTAACATATTCAATACATCGCTGCCCAGGCGATCTATCCGTCTTGTACGTACAAGAAAAATAGTTACAAGGTTTAGACGCAAATGTCAATGGTTCGATTCTAGCAGATGCAATACAAGAAATTTAACAAGTATCTAACAACGGGCAAATAGTGGTCGCATTTCGTCTTATAATTCCGTGAGCGGTTCTCACGGTTACTACTCGTATTATATCATCTTCTCTTGGATATACGTTTACGACTTGTTCCAGCAGCCATCTCATACAAGGTTGATTCTTGTCAATGAGAATAACGATGGTGTCCTTTTCAATTTTATACTGGGGGCGTATCAACTTCTGGTGTATTTGCAATTCTCGTAGGTACTCGATGTGCCATCGTCACCAGAAGTTTTGTCGTACTTCGTGATGTGCTTCCATAAAGATAATCGATTGGAATCTTAGTATGATTTTATTAATATTATTTTATATAAGCGTTGGTCACATTGGGACGGGTACGGTTTGGGACGTCGACGCGGTTCCTTCCTTCGTGGAGGCCTAGTTCTCCTGCTTCATGGTCTCATGCTTGACACAGTCTAGATGTAGTGACGTATGATGGGGCTGGTGACAGATCTGACAACGCGAGGCTTTGTTGCATTGTTCCTGGTGCTTACACAAGCAATTCTCACATAGTTCATGATGCATAACCGTGTCCCATCTGTCCACTTTCGTCATGTTATTGTACCGGGGGCAGCGATATAAAGGATGATTAGCTCGTTTGCATAGAATACAATTAGTTGTTTTATGGGTAAGGAACTTATGCGTTGGATATGTATTCTGTCGTTTTCGCGGTCTTAATGTCCTCGTCTCGGGATATCTACGTTTTGCGCGGGGCTCGATGCTCGCGGACCGTGGCAGAGCCTGCGACGGAGCACTAGAACGCGTAAATCTGGTTAAAAAGTCAAAAAACTGTTCGATGGTTGGATATTCGTCGGAACCGGCTTGTTTGTCCCATTCTCGTAGCATGGCAGGGGGTAAAGCGCGTTCAGCAAGGCGTACTTGCAAGGCAACTGGGTTATTAAATGTACTGATGGTGAAGATATGAGAACGCAGTTCGTTCAAAAATGACTTTATATCTTCTACCGACATGGTTTTTGGTCGAGGTATATCGATTAACGCGTCGAATGCCCGGGCTAAAAGAATACGTTGTGGTATGTCGAACTCTGTCAGTAAAGCTTCCCACGCTGCTTTGTAACATTCCCCGGTTAGTGGATAATGTTGGATCGTCTGGAAGGCCTCGCCGCTAAGGGCGCCACGGAGGTATACGTGCTTTTCTAAGTCCGACATGTCACGGCGCTCACTCACGAGCGTCAAGAAGCTAGATTTGAATGGGAGCCATTTTTCCATATCTCCGTCGAATCTCGGTATCTCGATACGGCGTAATTGAATTTGCTGATCGCGAGTATTCATAGTATCGTTGTCTCTGTTAGAGCCGCTCGTGTTATTAACCGCGGCCGTATCGCTTGAATAAATTTTATCTCCGATCACGTGGTATCTCTCTACAAGCTGACATAAATCGTCAACTCCTTCTACTTCGTCGTTGATATCGGTACACTTTACATATAATTGTTCGTAGCTATCTATTAGATTGGTGAGACGTTCGTAACGCTTTCTTAACTCATTTATGCTTAACTTTCCTTCTTGGATTAAATTTTCGAAGTGTATAAACCCCGATTCTAAAACAATCCGTTTTTGTTTGAGTTGTTCTTGCAATGCCATTATGGACCGGTATTAACTATCCTACTCTTCGAAAACTACTCAATCAATTTATGGCAAATGCAGAATCCCTTTTGTGTATGATTAAATTGCCGTGCGTTAGGTTCTCGATCACGCGGTACGGCCCTGAAGCTATAGATCGTGGAGGGGATATACGCTTCTCGCTAGCTGCAGACCGATTGAGGGGATACAACGTCTTTTATGACGTCACGGTATCTTCGTCGTCTAGTCGACCATTTAACCAAAGGAATGCGACGAAGCGGCGGAGCGCAATGTTTTATTGGCTCGTCAGGGAAAAGCCTCGTGGCATAAAAACGCTGGTTGTTGCTTGCTTTACAATAGTGGTGATCAACCACGGCGACGCACGTGGTTGGACTATTGTTTGTGCTTAGATATATGTAAGGGGTGATCTCACCTGATCTCAACTGATGTGGTGTATGAATGTAGAGCGTCTTCGTACACTTCGCTATTTTCTTTTGTATGATGTGTTCGAGAATAAACTCCTCTTGCTCGTTGATCGTTCTTGATGAAATTCTTCTCTCTGATCGTTTAAGGTATATAGTCGCAGGCGTTCAACGGAAGAATAGATCGATTTTTTTGGAGGATTATGCCCAGCAGGACGCTCGTAGAAAAATTTTTAGTGGGGGGGGGATGCGCGCGTCATTCGTTTGTTCTTTTCGGTAAGCGGCAGTACGTCATAATGCTACGGCGCGTATTTCGAATAGCGCTTGACAGTCTAAGGTCGTTTTCAACCGTACATCCAATAATATACAATTTATACACATTTGTTTAATACTGAGTGATTAAAAATGATTGTAATATATAATATTAATATTTTTATTATATTTTATTATTTGATTAATAATCTGGCAAATATTCTGGCAGCATTATACAAACAGATATTCTCGAAAAAATAGGAAAGGGTATTGAACAAATCTATTCGATTTTTCTAGAGGAACTAAAAGAAAAAGATAAGATGTTTAAGAAAAAAAGCTTTTTTTGTGTGTGTGAGATCCACTTAGGAGATAAATGAATGATACTGGAACGATAGAATGAAACCACTATACGAAAGATGGTTCAGGTGTTGGCAGAAAAGTAAGCTATTTTTACGAGTGATGGTTGGTTGATTAATTGTAGTTAATGGAAAGCGAATAGATAGACTCCTTTTTACAGTTACTATGACAAACAATTTGTATCGTTCTATGTATATTATACATAATTACATGCAATAGAGAAAAATGTTTGAACAATTAATAACGATACATCGATTAAAGGGAAACGATATATTATTAAGTTGTTAAAAAAGTAATTTCATTCTTTCAAAGATAATTAAAATACGATTTTTTCATATCAAATGAAATGTATAATAAACGTTTAGAAGCAATCAATTTTCTTATTCGCGCACACGTATTGTAAATAAATATTCATCAAGTACCATAATTTATCTACAAATGTATGATAATTATTATTTACAATATTTAGCACAAATTAGCGATACATAGATGAATTAAAGTTAATTTGTATGGTACATATTATCCAATCAAGCTAATTTAAATGATTCTTTTGGCAGTTTAATTAAAGTTTTATTTTAAATTTTGCTATAAGATTTATGAAAGTGATGTATAAAGAAAAATATTTCCTAGATAACACTAGTAATATTAATAGAAATTAAAGAAAAAAAGTATTAATATATAGTAATGTCAATTTCATATTTAACATTCATGATATATGCATATCATTATTTATAATATTCAGTATAAATTAGAAATACAACCATAAATACATATACTAGAATTAATTGGTATGAAGCAAAGCGTCCAATCAGGCTAATTTAAATGGTCGACAAAGTGCTATTTAAAATGTTGATATTCGGTTTATAATGGATACTGCATACAAATAACGAACAAAATGTTCTAAATAGTAATGAAAGAATATAACATTAATAAGAGAGAGGAAGAGAGATAGAGAGAAATAAAAAATAAACAATAAGATAACGTAAATAAGGGCGAATTACTTAAAAAGTATTGATAGTTGATTAATAATGCAGTGTAACGTAGAGACAGAAAACTCAACTTTTTAAAAAATAATACCGGCAATATCATAGTAATGTGACAGAAAAAAATGAAAAAAAAAAAAAAGAAAAAGAACGTGGTAATGTAAATTTTGTCGAACGGTACAGTTTTGTGTCATAAAAGCCGTGGTTTAGATATCAATTTATCACAGCTTTTCGCCCGGTAATATCGCATTATTTCCCAACGTTGCTCGCCGCGTGGCTGACAACAATGCCGATGGGCAATCAATAGCCCCACCCAGTAGCAACGGCAACCTCTTTCGCCCATTGCATCCGCCCATCTCTCTTTCTCTTTCTCTCTCTCTCTCTCTCTCTCTCACCCTCTCATTTTCTCCCTTTCCTTCATTCGCGTTCGCGTCTCCGTTCGTTGGGAAGTTTCGGTCATTTTTCATAGCCATGTCCTATCGGCGGCTCTGGTATTATTATATGAAGAGTGACGTACGTTAGGTGACGACGCCGCTTGAAACTCGCGCACATTACTGGTCCCCATTCTTTGAATTAACCCCCGGAAAAAACGATCCACCCATATCCCTCGTCCGTTGTTTGCCCATTTTCACGATGACTCTTTTGTTTTATTCATCTTTTTTTTCTTTCTTTCTCCCTTTCTCTTTCTCTTTTTTATTATTTATTTATATCATTCTTCAGAGATTTTGATCATATTATTAGAAAAAGCAGTATCCTTTTATTAAACGACAATAAAAATTGTTGGATGTTGATATTTATTTCTGTTATTTTTATTGTTGTTGTTGCTCCTGGTGAATAGAAATGAATTCGGTCGGAAAGACGGATCGGTGTTTTTTCTATGACGCACCAATGAACGTGTATGGAAAACACGGCGTAGAAATATCGTGAGAAAATAAAAAATACGAATGCAAAAGGAGGAAGGTGGAGAAGGAGAGAGAATTTAGGTAGGCAACACGTTTCGAAAAGTTTGTGAGTGTATACGGTGGTGGTGACGTTCACGAATCGGTTCTTTTCTCTACTGTGTTACGGATTTCGTAGCTGACTATGGAAATCACGAAGGAATGATATAAATTGGAGGTATATGTCAGGTTAAGTGTCGTTGACTGCCAACGCTAACGTAAGCCAGCTATAGGGGATACGTACTACTGGTATCTACCAATCTTTGAGATTTCACGCGAACGAGAAATATGAGAAACGAATCGGAATGTTAACACAGTACACGACGTTTTTCATTAAACCTTGTCACTGATATAACGTATAATCATTTATTCTCTTTATAAACAAAAGTTATCAACGAACGAACAAACGTATGATACGTTAAGCAAGTGTACCTCCCCGTTGTCATAGTATAGGAAAATTTGGATAGAACAGGAAAAGCATCGATATCACATCAAGGATTTTCGAATGAAGAAATATGAGAGGATAGATAATATTTTCCGTCAAAGCACGTGGCTTAAATTTACAATTTAAATTTCTCTCCAATGTGGATATGACAGGAGTTAGATATATATGTATATATACATACGTATACGTTAATTCATACATTTTATTTAAATAGAAGCAGCAACGAACGCTTAATAGAGTCCCATTATCATCCGTATTAATAATCTTTTGTATATGCATAAACACGTAATTCAAATTTAATCGAAGTGAATGGTGTCTCGCGTGTTCCCTCGTTACGCACGAAGCTAAGACAGAAAGGGTTCCTTCTATTATGATCAACGAAGCTCGATAACCTTCTCTTTGTGAGAGAAGAACAGAGTTTGGTAAAGCGATGAATGTGTTCTGGAGTACTTGTAACGTTAAGATTGGGAGAAGCGTAGAATACCCGAGAGATATTTATGCCGGTAAGTTATTAGGAAACTTGATTCGAAACGATTGTAATTAGTTCACAGTCGAATAAGAAATATATTTTAAAATGTATTATTAATTTTGTAATCAAAATGATAACTATTATTTCTTTTCAATTTCGTATCTTGTAAATAATTAAGTTAACACGTGGGAAATAAGAGGTATCACGTTATAAAGTTCACTCTGAAGGAAAGAAAAATAAGAAACAAGTAGAGACAAAGATAGAAATATAAGAATATAACTGGATGTATGGGCCATCTCTCTCTTTCTCTCTCTCTGGTTTTTGTATCATGCAAAGAAAAATATCGGGAGAATACATGTAATCCGACTATGTGTGTTCGTTCGCAACCTGGTCACGACGTGCAAGGAATGTCGTTGTCGTCGTCGTCGTTGTCATCGTCATGGGTGACGCTCGTGTCTACTGCGTCTGTTGCTGGCTTTTCAAAAAGATGTGAGACCAAGATCGGAGAGCCTCGAGGATCTGCATTATGCATTTGAGACTGACTACACCAAGGACGCATCGTTCCTACGCCTATTTGCCACGAGGTTTACCATCCTCGAAAGAGGGAAAGACCTTAGTAAAAAAAATATCCTCGAGAACAAGTTTAAAAGATTATATCAGAAGAACGTGTCGAACGTGTAACACTTTATAGATAGCTGCCTATACTTTTTTCGAGTAAATCTCTGACAAGTTTTTAATGAAAGAATTAAATCTATTTAAATGAATTCACATAATGATATGATTATTAAAAAATGAATAATAGCACAAAGTATCCTTTTTCAGTAAAGAATCTATGGTTAGTTTTTTGAAAAAGTTTTTCTCATTAAGGAACATTTCAGAGAGAGAGAGAGAGAGAGAGAGAGAGAGAGAGAAAAGAGAGAGTCTTAGAAAAATATATGAAGCAGCATTGTGGAAAATAAGTAGGTAAAAATCTCATTATTTTAACAAAATTATTTTAGTCTTCATGCATTTACTCTCTCTTTCTCTCTCTTTCTTTTTCTATTTTTTTTCTCTTATACCTAAAAGATTAAATTTATAATAAGTATTAGCTCGACACAACAGAGCAAATATGAATTTTCGTTCAAAGCATTATTCAACGAGCGGACCACATCTATGAGAAAATTACTCTTTGACGAGTCGTTCTATTTTATAAATTCGATTATCGCTATGCGCCACATCGTCAAAGGTACTCGGGAGTATTTCGAGAAGCTTCGCCATAAAATTATATATATATATATATAGAGAGAGAGAGAGAGAGAGAAAGAGAAAATACAGGGTGGTACGAAGAGAAAGGGGATGATTGGTTGTGCTTATTCGTGCGTAACTACACGAAGAGCCGTGCAAGTTACAAGCGGTGTCATCGAAGCCACCCCCGTCGTCGGATACTGTCGATGCCATTCGATGGTCGTCGTCAGGCTTACCACCAAAGTCCCCGTCTCGTAATTCGATTCGGGGTATCAACCGGAATGGTTTCTGACGTTTGAAATCGTTATGGAAGCTAGTACTATCATGTTCAGATGAAAAAAGATAGGAAAAATGAAAAAGAGATGGAATTTTTCTGTTGCAATTTGTTGACCAAAAAATTTCAACCACACCTAACTCACGAATTGTTGTTGTTTTTACGACGAACAATTTTTCTCTCCAATCAATTATGTTACAAAAAAATATACTGTACCACCGTTAACTTAATGTCACTAAGGATATCTCTCTCTATTCGTATAAATATTTGTATTTGTGTTTATGTCAAGTCAAAGATATCGGATCGTAGTATAAGCACACACGACGTAGGGAATAATTTTTCAAAGAAATATGACGTTGGGTTAGGCGATAAATAAATCACGAAATGGAACGAGACATCGGATTCGGTGATTCATTCGTTTATCGTGGAAAGCGTCGGTTCTTTCGAAAAGTGCAGGAACAATAAAAATAACCTACACTAGGTGTAGGAGGAGGGTGGTGGTGGTGCACTTTGTTGTGGGTCCGACCGACCGATTTGTCTCTGGCATGGTTCACCACTTTTCGCTGGGCTTCCGATTTTGCGCGTTAGTCAGTCTTTCTCTCTCTCTCTCTCTCTCTCTTTCTCTCTCTCTCTCTCTCTCTCTTATTTTATTCGACTGGTAGGTAGGATCGATTTACCGTTATCGCTCGATAGAATATAATCTATTACCCTTTGACGTCGTCGAGTTATAGTTTCGTAGAAAAGTAATCGAAATATACCCCCCCTTCCTTCCCCACTTCGGCCCTACCCCCAATTCTCTCTCGACATATGCGTGATACAAGTGACTATAAACTTTTTTTCTTTTCTTTTTTTATTTTTTTAAAAATATTTTTTTATTTTAAACGATCACGAGGTGAGATATGAAGGTCCATCACGCGTTGCGTCGACGCTAATATCATACAATTTTAAACGCGTTTGTTAACTAAAAACGAGAAATTTGTTCAAAAATCTTTCACGATAATATACGAGAAGCGAATGAATTATTAACGCGATAGAACGCTCTATTGAAGTATTATTTAAGGTTAATTATAACTTTTTATAATTATCAACAATTTTAATTAGGGTATATTATTTATATAAAATAAAATAAATAATCAGTAATATAAATAATCTGTTCGATCTAATATTTTGGATTCACGATTACAGTTTTTCTTTTTTTACTCATTTTTGTAAAATTAGATTCGAAGTAAAAAGGAAATTTTTTCCTCTTCCAAAGAGATTTTCTATAATAATAAAAATAATAATAATAATAAAAATAATAATAATAATAAAAATAATAATAATAATAAAAATAATAATAATAATAAAAATAATAATAATAATAATATTAATAATAGTAATAATTATAATAATGGATATTAATGCACCAATTATACGCATACATATGTACTTCGTATTTTATATATTTAAATATATAGAATGTTAAGCGCATCTGTAGTGGTCTACTCGGAATTTCGCTTCAGTATTTGCATCTCTACGGATTAGCTTTATTGGTAAATCCACAGTACTACGAATACTCTTACCTTTGTTTGTTCTGTCCTAGTATTATGTATATAATTATTTATACATATATATTATATTATATAGATAGTTAATTTATTTACGAATTAATTCATGTTTAAGAAGAGAAAATGTTAATTAAAAAAACTTCTATTACATACCCAGATTCCAAGAATTTATATAATTTTCTGGATAATCATTAGTGTTACAATGCATACGAATTCTCGTGAACACTCTAATAATCCAATCACAGGAATCCCTTTTTTTTATAATGTAGATATTGGAAAATATATAGCAAAATGTATTTGTGGTAATTCGTAATGTGCCCAATATGCATTATTTTGTTTCCATTATATATCATATTGTTTCTATTTTACATAAATAATACGAACAGAAGGTTTCTCTCTATATAATAAAAAACAAAATATGTGCGGAATATAAAAAGGGGTTAATTGAACAAAAATAGAATATAATTTTTTTCTATGTTCTTTTTTTTTATCAAGGTGGATTAAATTTTTAAGGTCGACAGATTTAAGAGAAGCTTTAGGAATTTCTCTTTCTACAATTCTGAACAAAACTGTAAACGGGGGTGGGGGGGGGGGAGGCAGGAGAAAGAAAAAAAGAGAAAGAAAGAAAGAGATTTTTAGTTTAAATCATTTTCCTTCGTCGTGTTAGAGACAAACGTGGAAGATCGTAAATCACCGTTGGACGGGGACGAGAGAAGTACTTACAGGGATGGGGGTTGGGGAATGGGAGATGGGATACGAAAGGTGTATATACGTGAACACATTCGCGTGTAGGGAAGAAAAGATGAATCTGTGGTGGTGGATGAGTACAAGGAGAAGACACGACCGAGAGAGAGAGAGAGAGAGAGAGAGAGAGAGAGAGAGACAAAGACAAAGAGAAATAGAAACACAGATAGGGAATGAGATAGAGAGAAGAAAGAGGCGGAGGTGGAAGAGGTGAAGGAAGGGGTGGAAATAGCGAGGAATAGGTGAGAGGAGAGGAGTAGTCGAGAGGCTGAGGGATACTCAGTGCACTCGTCGTGCACAAGCTCGACGGTATCGCTGAAAATTAGAAGCGCTTTTCTCTTGAGAGCTTTCGCTTGGGTGCGAGTTTCAACGAGTCAATAGACGCAGATCCGATAGCTGTTCCAACGTTAAGCACTACTGTGAAAATTATTTGACGGAACTTGGGGGAAAAGAAAAAGAAAATAAAAAATAAAAAGAAAAGCGAAAAAATTCCATTCGTGCATTAATCGTCGAATATTAGTCGACGTAGTAGTAATAGTAGTAGTAGTAGTAGTAGTAAGTCGAGTTAAAAATAAAGGCTTGAAAATATCTACGAGATATCGAGGAAAATAAAAGAAGAAAATACTTTTCATTCCTTCCTTCCTTGCTTTACTTGCTTTCCTTCCTTCCTTCCTCTATTTCTCTACTTGTTTTTTTTTCGTTCGATAAGAGCGGTTGAGTGAGCCTCGATCGTCGTTTTTTAAAAAACTCGATTAAGTAAGAGAATAAAAGAGTATAGTGAGCATACTACTACTGGCTAGACGATTATGTTCATCTCGAATCTTATAAAAGGGGTAAAATAATCTTCAGAAATTCATAGTTATATGATGAATAATTTGAATATTTGTTTAAATCGGTCACTTTGATCGAACAATTTGTAACAGATTATTATAGTACTAAGGAATTAGAATTTCAATAGAAAGATTTGAAACGTGACGAAATGGTAGATAATTTATCGTAAAAAAAAAATAAAAGAAATAGTAAGAGGAAAGAAACAGACAGACGAACAGAATATCATTGAAAAAAAGGGAGAAAAAAAATAAATAAAAGGAATAGCTGAAGGAAGGAAGAAGGAAAATGGGGTTAAGCTCCATGGATGTGAAAGCCTCCAGCGCTTTTCAATATCACAGGTTACAAATCTTTCTTCTGTACCGTGGGAACAAGCTTGTGGTAACAGAAAACAGAACGAAGAAGAAGAAGAAGAATGAGAAAAGGAAAGGATAAAAAAAGAAAGAAAAAAGTAAGATACCTCGTGAAGGTATCTCGTCGTGTACAAAACCACGACAATACTACCAAGTATTTCTTCTAACCAATTTCTATCTTACGTCTTTCTGTGGTTCCTTATTAAAGGTGAATAAATTCGAAACATACCGCGTGCTGCTACGATGATTTTATCTTTGATCGTAAACTATTATTTCTATCTTTCATTTTGATTACAAGAAGGGCTGGGCTGCTTAGAAAAGAAAATTGGAATAAGAGTGAAATGATATGAAAGAATGGTAAAGGGTTGTTTCCCATTGTAAGAAAGAAAGAAAGAAAGAAATTGAAAGAAAGAAAAGAAAGAAAATGAAATAAAAATAGAAACAGAAAATATCGCGTTCTTCAAAATCTCTTTATTCAAAATACAACACAAAATTACGTTTCTACGATATTGAACTTTTTTCTTATGTGAACCTACTCTTTCTCTCTTTGACATCGGCCAATCTAATTTTTATGGTTGAGAAGAAAACAGTTTTGTCGTTTCATCCAAAATTCTTCTCTCTTTTTCTCTCTTTCTTTAATCTCTGTTTTTTTCTTAACTTTCCAGGAGATATCTCACCAAAGTTCGAACTTTTTTTAACTACTTCTTCTTCTTCTTCTTCTTCTTTTTCTTTTCTTTTTCTTCAAGCAAAACTTATAAAATATATGAAATGGCAAATTTGTATTAAGTACAAAATGAGATACGCACAAAAATATCGACGAGAAAAGGAAAAAAAACGGATGATTGATTTGATTTTTGATCAAATCATCGTCTTTAGAGATCATTTTTAATTACATAATCTTAGCAAAAAATCGGAATATTAAGAAGCACGATCACGATTTATGTAAAGCATTAATAGAATTCAAGCTCTGTTGGCGGTCATTCGACCATTCATCGTCAGGCCGTATTCAAACATAAAGTACTTCGAGTAGCGTTAGTGGGATCTGATTTATTCATGGGTTCAAAACTAAGAGAACCTGCAGCAGCAGCTTCGTTCGACGTACGTAAATACCTATGTAAGTACGTGTTTTATCGCGTCTATGTAGGTGTGCATTTGAAAAGTTCACAGTAGGTCGACTAGGGAAAATCCCATTAATCCTTTGAACAGTACAAATGTACCTACATTTACGTCATACCTTAATTTGCTTGATGTATTACGAAAGCGTACATGTACGTTCAGAATTTTATCAATCTTTAATTTAAATTTATATTAATTATTTTAACAAATTATATTACGTAACATTTCGTTTATTGTGCATAAGATTCTATTGTTAATAATTCTAAAAGAATATTTAAGAATATTATTAAAATGTACAATTCAAAGAAATAATTCTAGCAATGTTTCTGGCTCCCTAGTAACATTGATTGTTTCTTTTCTTTTTTTTTGAGACAAATGGTACATTTATTATACGAGTTAGTCGTATTCATATAAAACGTTATTTATATATATATGGAGACGACCTATATATGTTATGGGTCGCTAGTAAAAAAAGGATTAAGTCAATGAAAAATAATTTAGGTTTGAAAGCAGTCCAGGTCTATGAATGTATACGACAATTTTTTTAAGGTATAACCCGATGTGACGCCCAAAACTTCGACGTTTTTTCATGAATTTTTTTATACATAAAAATAAAATGTGATTGTTTTGAAATTTAGATATGTTTTTATTACTGTCTTAAAGTGTACAGAAAAATTTTTTTGACTTCATTTTACATAAATTTGTTTATGATTTTCTAAGTCAAAGTGAAGTCCTCGAAAAAAGGAGGTTATCTCGGGGAAGCACACAGCCTTCCGTAGTCATTGGAAACAAAATGGCGGATTTGCAAAAAAAATTTTTCAAAATTTTGTTGCTATTTTGTTATTTTTAAAAAATGTTTACATATTAGAGGTTCAGTCATTAGCGACAAGCCTACAAAATAATAATCCGTTTGAATTTTTGGTTTTCAATGACTACGGAAGGCTGTGTGATTCCCCGAGATAACCTACTTTTTTTCGAGGACTTCACTTTGACTTAGAAAGTCATAAACAAATTTATGTAAAATGAAGTCAAAAAAAATTTTTCTGTACACTTTAAGACAGTAATAAAAACATATCTAAATTTCAAAACAATCGCATTTTATTTTCATGTATAAAAAAATTCATGAAAAAACGTCGAAATTTTGGGCGTCACACCGGGCTTATACCTTAAAGTAGAATCGAAAAATCAAGTCAAAGAAAGTATACAATAACCTGTAGTATGCATGTGAAATTATGGTATATATATAGAAACATTCAATATTTTATTTCGTTTCTTTTAGGTAAAAGGTAAAGGTATGAAAAAATCATAAAGAAAGCAAGCTATGCCTATTTTATAAATCTTTTGTAATTTCATCGCAATATTTTTTTTGTTATCTTTGTCACTGAACCTAGCAGCGTGTTTATAACGTACTTGACCGTGTTCGAAAAGAGGTAAAAGTGATGAAGAAGATTAAGGAAATGTCAAAGGGACGAGAAAGTCGAGGATTATTTTTTTATTTGTTTATCTTTATAATCGAATAAAATGTTCGTAGATGGATACGTCGGTCGTGATTATTTCATGTCTACCCACGAAATTCGTCTTCTTTTCTTCTCTTCGAGTTTTTTACACGTACTTGGAGAAAAGGAAAAAAAAACACAGAGACAAGAGAAAACAAATTGTATATAAGTCAATGAGAATTCGTGAAACATGCTGCGACAAAGCGAAGAGTTTCTTTCTGAAGTTTGAAGCTGTAGAACGCTTTTCTCTTTGGTTACTAGCGACCTATATATGGGTTGATCATGTAAAGGCCTCGTATGAACGTTTTATTGACCTAGATAGGAATCATATCACGAGATGATACTTGTCTTTAACGATGATCTACGATACTTTTTTTTTCAATAATTATACTATAACAAAATTTCAACTTAAACGCGTAATTTTGTATTATACTTGTTATTGTAGTTAATTTTGAAAATGATAAGATAAATAATCCACATGAATTCGACATTAAATTCGATCGGTGGAAGTTGCTATTACTATGAAGTTGAAGTTTCATTTAAATTATGGTTTATATTCCCGATATACTATTCGGTAGATTAGCATTTCTGTTTTAATGGGTTATACGTGTGTGTGTGTTCATCTGTTCAAATAAAATCTACTTATGCAAAAATAACCTAATAATAAAGGAAGTACTTATGAACAATTAACTATCGAAATTAAGGAAGACAATTATTAACGTTTTGCGAAATGTCATCTAATTAAGTATTATTACGTTCTTCTGATTATTCGGCTAGGATAAGAGAGAGGCTTTTCATTGCAGAAGGTGGTACAATACGCGATAAGAAAGGGAATTGAATGTAATTGGTCTTACATTGTTACGCTTTCAGTAGTAACTCTACTGACATGAGTTAGAAAACAAAGAGTCTCTTCGTGTATTTAAGTTCGTTTAATCAGCAAAAGGGAACCTATTACTGAAACTTAGGAGTTTTATTGAACGGAGTATATTAAGAACGATTTTTTTATTTTTCATTCTTAACATAATTTTTTCGAAAATATTTTTCATTCCATAAAGAAAAGTTTGTTTCTTTATATTTTATTTTCTGGAAAGAAAACTCCATTCAGAGATTAAGAGAAATATTTTAGGAGGGCAATAAAATCATAAACAAACCTAAGAATTATCGAGATATATTGGTGCCATGAAAATCTTTTGTGTAGTGCCGGGCCCTTTGAAAAGTTTCGGATTCCTATGTAAACATATGCGATACCATAAAAAGAAAAAAAGATTAAAACATGTGTGCAGATCACACGTGCTAGAAGTGAAACCTTCAAAAAACTAAGTTTAGAGAGAATGAGACGAATGCACAGTTTCAAGAGTAAGATAATTGTAGGATTTATTTAATATAATATTATTACCATATATAGCAAAGGACACCGGTATGGTCTCTGGGTTGGATAGTTGATAAAAAGTACACTTTTCCAAATTCAAGCAATAAAAATGGAATGCTGAATGCAATAGTAATAAATAGCACCAAAATCGTCAGATGTTTATCGAGGGAAATATAATTCGTCGTAAAATAAGTAGATATAGAATATCCTTTTTGTGAAACTCAGGTATAAAATTTTATTTGTTAGGATGGTTTTCAATTTCTCGTTTTCATCTACGCGTTCGTTATCAATGGTTTTCTTGCGCTGCTAACAAACATTTTAGGAATGACGAAATAAAGACGTTACGAAAAACATATAGAAAATATTGCTGGACTGAACGAAGGTTGTGGTAAAATGCAATGAGAGATCTAATAGAAATATTCTCTAGAAATGTTTATTCAACGCTATAGCCTGCCACACTTCCAGACCCTTATTATTTATAACATATCTCGTCTTTATTCTTTGGACCACAAACTTATCTTTCTAAATACTCTCGTCTGAATAAAGATCTGAACAACGAAAAATCTAAAGAACGCATTGAATCGTATCGCTCTCTCAGCTTATCGAACTGTGTCTCGAATTTCAGCCCCGTGTAATGAATTCACGGTAGGCGTTCAGCCTGTTAAAAATGTTTTTATTTCATTAAAAAATTAACATAAATTTCTTTATTACATGAATATTATAATTAATAACATAATTTTCTTATATGCCTGGTTTAATACATGTCTTTGGATATTTTTTATAAAAACATATAAAAATCAAATTCTATAGAAATAATTTGATCTTTATGAATCATATATATTTTATGAAGAAGAAAAATAAAAATGTTACAGTAATTTACTTGCTTTTGAATGGAGTTTGTCAGTTGCTTCTAATGTATTCTACAGTGTTATCTAATTCTTTTTCTCTGATGTATCTTGTAATCATTTTTTTTTTGTAAAATATTGCAAACAATACAATTATTATATATTCTATGTATTTCATAATTATTATTTATAATATTTGCGATATAAAGAATTTAATATACTAATTTTTCACAATAAAATAGAAACATTTTTAAATAGAAAATATATGACATGTTTTGTAAAAAAACCTATAGACATGAATATTGTCGCATCGGTAATAAAGATTAGACTAAAGATTAGACTAGAAATTTAGATCAAATTTCAACGGACCTTCCCATTTTTTTAGAATTTTGTTCTCATGAAAGGGAACCGAACTTGGGGTGTAGGTAGCTGAAAAAAACTAACATTTTCAAAATTCTATCCATCAAGATAAAATTCCGAATTTGATAGCCATAAATAGAAACAAAAATTGTAGAATGTTTGTCGACAGAAAAATGCGCCGTTCTAATCTAAGTAAATATAATATATTTTTTTTTTAAAACTCAGGTAGATGTATTTTTTCTTTCACACTTTTCAAACTTTCTGTGAATGTGAGATATCTTTATTATGGGTTAACACACACAAGTATTTTTTGTGTGTTGCAACTAATACCTTAAGATGCTGTAAAAAGAAGGGAACAATTGTTGTCGTATTTTTTTCGTTTAATCGAGTTTTAAAATACAACAAATTTAAAATCTATTATTCATTTACGTTGTTTTATTTTTTATAATTTATTTAATTTAAAAATAAATTTTTTTTGTTTAATTTGTTTTTTAATTTTTTTTAATTATAATTTTTTTTTCTATAATTCAGAAAGATATAAAAGAAAGATATAAAATATGTAAAGATACATTATTGTATTTTTACTAGAAATAAAATAAAAAAATATGGTTTATTTTTTGGTCTTACGTGTCCAGTTTCTTCTATTTAAAAATGTTTCTATTCTATTGAAAAATTAGTGTAAATTTCCTAAATACGCAAACATTATAATTAAAAAACACGTCTTTAGATATTTATAAGAATCTAAGAAAAATATTCTACAGTGCTATCTAATTCCTTTTCTCTGATGTATCTTGTAATCATTTTTTTTTTGTAAAATATTGCTGACAATACAATTATTATATTCTATAGATTTTATAATTATTAATTTAATATTTGCAAAATAAATAATTTAATATTAATTTTTCAATAAAATAGAAACATTTTTAAATAAAGAAGAAATGACACGTTTGGTAAAAAAGAACAGACCACGCACTTTCTTTCTTTATTTCGACCGTCGGTCCGTTTGTACCCTATTTTTTTGTCGAATACCTACGTGCTTATCTCTGTTTATTTTTCTACCCTTCTATCGCTCCTACCTACAAACAGGTATAGTATCGAAATTATTGTATATGTGTCTACGCTTCGTAGTTGCAGTCACACATAAACACACACCTATACAACCAGGAGCGATAACTACGAAGCAGAGCATAAAGAGGAGACCGAGAATAGGAAAAACTATATAGCTATATTCTGTCTCATTCTTTCGCAGGCTCAATCCTATATGTTTGTCTCTTTTTCTCGTCTTACTAAATATCATGGCCGTTACAAAGCCGCCCGCCGCTCCATTGCCTCGCCGCTCGCCGCTCCGTAACATCGCCGCCGCGTTACATTTTTTTCAAATCACTCCCTATTCTATAGAACTTTTCACTTCAAAAAATGATTATAAGATACATCAGAGAAAAAGAATCAGACAACACTGTAGAATACATTAGAAGCAACTGACAAACTCCATTCAAAAGCAAGTAAATTACTGTAACATTTTTATTTTTCTTCTTCATAAAATATATATGATTCATAAAGATCAAATTATTTCTATAGAATTTGATTTTTATATGTTTTTATAAAAAATATCCAAAGACATGTATTAAACCAGGCATATAAGAAAATTATGTTATTAATTATAATATTCATGTAATAAAGAAATTTATGTTAATTTTTTAATGAAATAAAAACATTTTTAACAGGCTGAACGCCTACCGTGAATTCATTACACGGGGCTGAAATTCGAGACACAGTTCGATAAGCTGAGAGAGCGATACGATTCAATGCGTTCTTTAGATTTTTCGTTGTTCAGATCTTTATTCAGACGAGAGTATTTAGAAAGATAAGTTTGTGGTCCAAAGAATAAAGACGAGATATGTTATAAATAATAAGGGTCTGGAAGTGTGGCAGGCTATAGAGTTGAATAAACATTTCTAGAGAATAGTTCTATTAGATCTCTCATTGCATTTTACCACAACCTTCGTTCAGTCCAGCAATATTTTCTATATGTTTTTCGTAACGTCTTTATTTCGTATATCCTAAAATGTTTGTTAGCAGCGCAAGAAAGTAGATGAAAACAGGAAATTGAAAACCATACTAACAGAAAAATTTTATACCTGAGTTTCACAAAAAGGATATTCTATATCTACTTATTTTACGACGAATTATATTTCCCTCGATAAACATCCTACGATTTCAGTGTCTATCTATAACTATCGCATTCAGCATTCCATTTTAATGCTCGAATTTGGAAAAGTGTACTTTTTATCAGCTGTTCCACCCGGTGACCTTTATTATATATGGTAATAATATTATAATAAAGAAATCCTACAATTATCTTACTCTTGAAACTGTGCATTCGTCTCATTCTCTCGAAATTTAGTTTTTTGAAGGTTTCACTTGGAACACGTGTGATTTTTCAAATCACCCTTATTCTAAAGAAGTTTTCACTTCAATAACATTCCAATATTCTAGACAAAGTTCCTTTATGCATAGTTTTTACTATCAAAAAACATAGGTTGTACCATAAACTATGGGGTGGATCCTTCTACTATTGATCAATAAAATTCATAATTGCCTTCCCTCTCCAAAGGGGTGTAGCTTATTTCTGATATATATATGTGATAAGAAGTAAGCAAGTGTTCCTTAGTTTTTAATCTTCAATCTTTAGTCAGTCTGTTTGGATCTGTTTGTTATGTCCGTCCGTGTATTATTTGTTATTCTGCAAATCAGTCAGTTTATCAATCAGTCAGTCAGTCGGTCTTATATTTGTAACTCTTTTGTATTCTGTATTTCTGTAACCACGCCACTTTTTGTAAACTTTTGTAAATACCGCTCGACATCATAATTAAATATATATTATATCATATATTATCATTTTCATCATTTTTATTTCTCTGTCTGAACTCGACAATAGATTTTATAATAAGTTGCAAATAGTAAAAAACTAAATGTAATAAATCGAGAAAAATGTTATTTCGTATTTTGCCGATAAAAATGAATTCAATATAGCCATAACTTTGATAATATTTAATCAATTCCTCTAAACATTGGTTTTAAACCTTTAAAATAAAGTTGGATATAAAATATGACCAAAAAAAGAATTTGTTTTACCTATGTATCATATCTAAATGCTTGTTTTTAAATACAAGTTCCGTTACATACGTGTACAAATTTGTTGCCTATACTAAAAAGTGAAAAAAAAAATGTTTTACCGACAGTACTTAGTCTCCACAAAATTTGTAAATTCAATTTTCTCGAATATGGGGCCTCGAACGAAAAATATGTTATACCATTTCTTTTTTTCTTGATTTTTTTTTGAGTTATTTTTACAGGTAGTATCATCCCTCTCTTCACTTCTCTTGTCTGGATATACCACCCGTTCGGATAAACCATGCATATACGTAAACCGTGATAGAGAGGGTTGCTGTAAACGAAGTTGCCTTGCGTTATATTAGCCAAGTTGAATTTATCGTCGAAACTTGGAGGGCGCGAGCATAATGGGGTAAGAATAAATAGTTACTCGAATAGCGGAACATCGATAGTTCACTCGACTGAGGTGAAACGATAGGGTAACTCGAACGATACAGAGAGATAGCTCTAGATATAAAGATAAATCCGTTATGTAAACTAGCCATCGATCCAATTGCAAGTTTTCCCTTCACCTTTTTTTTCATTTTTCTTTTTTTTACCTTGTTCCAATTTTTTACCCTTTTTCTTTTTTTTCATCGATTTATAGATAGAACCTTCTATCGGAAAGTTGTATTCGTTTCGATTATTCTTCCAATCGATTTTATTCACCGTTGTTAAATTTTTATTATTATTCGCGAGATATCGAACAACGTTAAAAGAATAATATAGGGAAATAATTTTAAATAATTTAAAATTCTTGTTACATTCGTTTCATCACATTTTTTACTTTTATCTCTTCCCTCCTCTCTGAGAACTTAGAAAAGTCCGGTGGTGTTTTTTTTATATTTAGGTATACTACTTTATTTCTCTCCTGTCATTTCCCTCCGTCGTCCAGTCACGTTTCCTGTCTCAAGAAAACGGTCGACCATGACGTCGACATGACGAGAAAAGTCCGGGGCCAACATGTAACGAGATAGAAGCTGGACCACGTTCGAGAAATAAACGGGCACCAGACAAAACATGAAACGGGGAAAGACCGAGGGGAGGTTGTCGGGAACGAGTTGAGGTTACCATCCATGCCGACAAAAAGTGTCGGAGCTTTTACGTGTGACGTATTACGAGCTATGTTCCTTGCCAGTCGACTATACATACTATATATATATTTACCTATTTACTATAGTATATATCTTTTTTTAGGACGAGTCAAAGTTACGTTTTACTTTGTTAGAAAGTTTTTTATTGATTTTACCGTTCTCTAAGTTCACCCAGATGGCCATTTTATGTCTCCCATTCAAACGTGAAACGAAATCTTACCTGAAACATAAAAGAAAAGAAACAAATTTCAAATTGGATCGATTATTTCAAAATAATTATAAATTAGATTTAGGTAAACTACTATTTATTTTATAACCAACGATATATAATATAATTGACGTGTTTTTTAAAGATAAGTGATGTCTATTAAATTTAATGATATTAGTAAAGATATTGTACACATAATAGAAAAAGGAACAATGATGAATCGGTAAAAGATTGGAAAAAGTATCTAATTGTAAGTAAGAGATTGTCATACAAAAACAAGTGTTTTAAAATTAAAGTGAAAATAGAAAGAGAGAGTTAAAAGAGGTTATCGAAGATTGGAAAGAATTTTGGAAGGAAAAACATTAAGTAGGTAGGTAAGGAAGAGAAAAAAAGAGAGAAAAAGAGAGTAGATTCAATAGCAAAAGAAATAGAATCTTATCGTCCTCCACTTAAATCGATCCTCAGGAGAAGTTAATGAGGCCGTAGCTCTTAAACGGTCGAAGCAAATTCGTTCGTAGCATCCTTCAGTATCAGCGACTCAATACGAGTGCTTTTTCAAGTTGTTTTATTTCGCATTTGAGTGATGCAAAATGATGAGAGAGATGGGAGATGCCGTGAAGAAGAAGAAGAAGCAACAGCAGCAGCAACAGCAGCAGCAGCAGCAGCAGCAGTAATAGCACGTGCCCTCGCTTTCTTTTTATCGATAACAACGTCAATGCACGCTTTTATAATTTTTAACATCGTTTCTAACGGTTTCCGTAGTCGATAAGAAGACAACGACTATCGATCGAGTCACGTCGTTGTCGATGGGTACGAAGAATCTCAGATTCATAGGTTCGAGTTCGTCGGCCGTTAAGAACCATTTGATACTCGACTATTTCTTTTATTGCACACGCCAGCTGCACCGAATCTTCGAGAGGTTGCATCCTTAACTCCTTCTCTTATCCATTTCGAATAAAAAGAGAGCGTAGAAAAGAGGAAAAGGAAGAAATAGATGAGAATCGAAGGGTTTAAAGAATGACAGAGAGGTAGCGAAAAGAGAAAGATACACGTAAAGGGAAAGAAAAGGAAATAAGGGAAAAGAAAAGAAACGTCGCGAACGTGCGCCCACGGAACGATGCTTTATGGGTCGTTCCTCGTGGGCAAACGATGTTTAAAGATCAAGGAAACGGCACTATTGGGAGTCAGACCCATTGCCCGATCGAGCGCGAATAACGAATGAATATCTAATGACGTTTTACGATCCAATATGTGCCTCTGGGAAAAGCTGATATATAGCAAGAACGTATACTATACTTGCGTAGAGAGTATATCTGTGTTTGTGATTACTAACTCTCACTCTTTCTCTCACTCTTTCTCTCTCTCTCTCTCTCACACACACACACACACACATGTTCTCCCATGTGACCGAAAAGCTCGTATACCTATATACATTGAGGTTTACTATTCCATATGCCATGTATAGTAACACAACGCACAATGGATAGAATAAAGGTATCAATCGAACGTATATCTTGATCCAGGTACGTTGACCCATCTACTATTTTTAGGATAGAAAACAAAGGACCATTCTTCTTGAACGACATCGATCGTAGTAGCTCCATTTGAGTACCTACCCCATATGCATTTCTACGTTTACGTTTAACAGAACGTTTTGTCGTCTAGAAAACCTTCTATTTTGAATGTACGGAAATATTTCATTCCTTCATAGGATACAGACACCGGTCATACTTATCAAACGAAACGAACGAAACAAGAGGAACGAGAAGTGTATTCGATGATAGCTCGTAAAACATATATATATATTATATACATATTTTTCCACCAGTCCTTTCCCAATTTTTCCTTCGAAAAAAGTGACCTCTCTCTCCCTTTATATCATCTCTATTTCTTCTTTCTTCCAATTTCCGAATTGGATCCGATGGAATTCGTTTTATTTCGAATGTACGCTCGGCCTCATCAACTCGGAGTTTTTGAAAAAGAAATCTTTGACCTAGATTTCGTTAATTGCTTCCGGTAATGTTTGCCGATATGAAGGTACTTTCTGTAAATACGGCTGTTTGCTGTGCATCGCTTCGGTACTGCTGCTACTGCTGCTGCTGTTGCTGCTATTGCTACTGCTACTGCTACTGCAACTGCTACTTCGATCGAAAAACGCGAAGAGATCAAAGAGAGAGCCTATCAGATTCGTTGAACTTTACGAACGGATAGAGAACGAATAAAAGTCAAGCTCGTACAGACTTTTACCATCTTGACTATCTCTCTCTCTTTCTCTCTCTCTCTCTTCTTCTTCTTCTTCTTCTATTTCAAGTATCCCGACTTTGTTACTTCGCCAAGGATATAAATGAAGGTACTAAAACCGTACGGTGAAAGAATATGCATAAACTACAATGTTCTAGGTATTTATCAGTGCAGCGAATTTACTCGAGAGGAATAAGCGAATTCTCCCTATATATTTTCCGTGTAGATTTGTGTGTGTATTTGTGTGTGAGCGTGCGCATCTGTGTGTTTATGCGTAGAATAGAATAGGTAGTAGGTTGGGACGTTATACGGAAGCGCATAATAAATTCTTATTCCATTTTCTCTGCTCTTCATTCGACTCGTAAAATTCACGATAAAGGATGTGCACTTGTTTACGATGCTTTGATGGCTCTTACTGTTTTGTAGGTCGATTCTTGTAGACCCTTCTCAGTCTCTCTTTCTCTCTCTCTCTCTCTCTCTTTCTCTATCTTTCCATCTTTCTATATCTTTTTCTCTCTCTTTCTTTCTTTCATTCAACCTTTTAAGCGGTGACGTTTCTTTACTTAGTGAAGAACGATTATCGTTTCTTTACAGGTGGACGACACGCTGAAGATTTATCGAGCGTGCCAGTCAAGTCTCTTTCGAGCTTTACGATAAAATTTCATGCACGAACTACTACGAGGGTAAGGAGGTCTACCTACTACCAAGCGAGGAAGTAAAAGGGAAAAGAGAAGGAGTGACAAAGAAGAGAAGAAAAAAATTGGATCAAACGACTGGTTGAAGGGCTCACAGCCGAACGGATACACGCGTCTTTCCGTTTTTCAGTTCTTCTTCCATTCTTCGTTCTCCTCGAGGGCTTGCTTCTTTTAAAATTCCCATTCGTCGATCTCTCTTTTTCTGTTCTTTCTTGTTTCTTTTTCTTTTTTTCCATTCTTTGTTACATTGGATTTTTTTTTGGACGATTTAAATGATGAAACTGATGGTATTCAAAGGATAAAAAATGATCGCGAATCGTTTTCCTAGTAATTGCGTTAGTATATTTATTTCTAGATCAATTTCATAGGATTTATTTATTTTATTTACACGAGTAAAATAAATATATATTCTCTTTAAATATAATATTTCCAAATTTAAATATTTGTCCTTGTGTTTGTGTTTCCGTAGTTAGTTAATCAGAAACGGTTGTAGTTATAATATCGAATCGTGACTAAATGTTCGTGAATTTAGAACAAACTTCAAACTCGTCGTAAACTATTCGGATTAAAATGACGTTTTTAAATTGTATATATACAATGTGATTCCAAAAAGAGTTAACAAGTATTACGATTTTTAGCGATTAATTGAACTAACAAATTGTTTTAGATTACTTTATACAGTTCAGTAGTTCATACTTGATCTTTGCATTAGTAACGTAAGGGTTAAAATTCGTTTTTATACCTAAAATATTATAAGAAAAAGGTGATTTATATTTTTTTATCGTTGTAAGTAACTCGAATAATACGAAAACTCGAATGAAATGTTTTGCAATCTTTCTTCTAAGGATTTGTGATAACTTTCTCGTGTATTGCAAAGTTTCTTTCTTCAAGTACTTTGGTAAGCAATGCACAAATGTATGACGCGTCGATGCATTAATCATTGATAAAATGCACGCGATTGAGAATGGGAGGACGCTTCTGAATATTTGTGGCTAGTACTCGATAATAGTTTCTTTTCTCTTTCTCTTTCTCCCTTTCTTACTTTCCTATTTCATTCGGTGATGAATTCCCTTCGAGAATTCACAAAGAGAGAAATAGAAAGAGAGAGAGAGAGAGAGAGAGAGAGAAATCTTCTAAGTTTCGTGAGAAAAGTTTCCACATAAATTCCAGATTTTGAAGACCATTGTCCGTTGCAGCCTGCAAATGGGCATACTTCTCTCTCAACGTTGTAAAATATCCACGATGTATTTGGAATTATACGCGAAAGTATTTGGAAGCACCTTAATTCCATGAAAAAAGATAAGAACTCGGCTAGAGATAAAAATTGTATCTTTGATACATATTTTTTTATTTTTTAATGAAAATAATTTATCTCTTTCTCAATTTTCAGAAGACAGTTTTGTTGAGGATGAAGAATAAGAAGAAAAAGATATAAAACAGAAACATGATATTTAGAATAAGATGAAAAAACTTTTATCTAGAAACGCGAGATGTTAAGTTTTTCTCGTAAATCGCAAGTTTCTGCTATTGGAATCAGGTCGTGTAAAGGCCAATACATTATTGCGATTTTTCGCTATATTATCTTTGCATATAGAGACAACATATGAGGTACCTATGTACGTAAAAATATATTTATGTAAAGTTTGGAGTGATGCATAAATCGGACAAAAAATATCGACAAATTTAAGAGGAGAAAAATATGTTGGTGTATGTGTATTTACTTATATACAAGAGATGTATTCAATGTTGTATTCGTATATATGTACACGTGTACATGCCTATATAGGATAAGCTATCAAAGAAGATGAACGGGTCATTCCACATCGAGTGTTCTGGAAAGCTTCTCTTCGAGGAACCTTCGAATGTGTATTTATTTCTTTTATATTTCTCAACCATTCGCAATTTTGTAGACTTTGTAGAAACACGCGGGGAGAAATAAAAGAAAGAAAGAAAGAGAAAGAGAGAGGAAGAAGAAAATTTGTCACTCACTCGCGTGCCATTTTCTCAAACTAAAACTCGTTGAATTTCTTTTTCCAGTATAATCGAATCGAGTCGAATCTCGATATGACGAAAAACTATCTATCTTTCTTTTTCTCTCTCTCTCGCTCTCTCATTTTTGCGACGAGTCCATGCTCCAAAGTTTTTTTTGTCGAAAGTACGATTGTCTAGAAGAATAAGAAAATGGGGGAAAGGAAGACAACGGAAGGTAAAATCTGAACTGAACGAGTTCACGAGGAACGATTTGCATCAGACATTTCTTATTTTTTTTTTCTTATTTTTTTTACTTCCCTTTTGTACTTTAGACGTGACTTCTTAGCGAATGGATTTTCTCAATGTAAGCGTTTAACAACCATTATTCTCTTTAGTTATTCATGTTCGATGTACTACTACATCGATTAATGGCCATCCATTTCGTAATCGTATCACGATGAGCGTTAAATGCTTAATAGAAATGCTTTTCATCGACAATTACGCTTTAAATTAATCTTTGTGTTTCCGCTTAGCGACGTTTCCGTTTGTTGCCACTCGATTTGACTCGTTTCATGTAATATATTATGTCATTATGATATTATGGTTACGCACTGACATTTACGTTACTAAATTTACGCGCAAACGACTCGATAGAAATACTTCTCGAGTATTTCATATTGTATTCATTTGTAAAATACTTTCATGTTATAGTAATTTCATTATATTTCTTGGCACACACACACACACTTACGTTATTACAACCATTGTTATTTCCCAACTATTAATAAAATTTACAAACTCTAAACAGTTTTGTTTTAATAAATAAATTCAACGTGGTAAGATAAACGATGTGAGATCATTTTTGCCATACAATAAAAGTGATTTTATAAATGAAATCTTAATCTAATAATGAGAAAAGAGTAAACGCAGGTACTCAGGAATAGAGTTATCATTATGAGAGAAAATAATTGTATTTGTGGCATAAATTACATAACGAACAAAACCCTGGTACACCAAGTAATTTAGCAGATTTTCAACGGATGGAATATTCTGTTTCCTTCCTCCTATCTACTTTTCTTGAGTTTCTCACTTCCTCTACTTCTAATACATATACACTATACTATACACATATATACTTACATATATCTATCTATCTATCTATCGATCCATCTATCCATCTATCCATCTATCCATCTATTCATCTATCTCAAAGGTTCTAGATATGCAAATTCGCAATAACAGAGATAGCCATTTTGGCGTGTTAATTTTGATCAGAGGATTCCAAGAGAGATCTCTAATATTCTCAATTATACTAAAGACATAAAGGAGAATAGAAAGGGAATGAAAGAAAAAGAGGACTGGAGATGCTTGGTAAGGAGAAGAGACACGAATACCCAAATCCCGATTTACCCCATAAATCCGTCCTTTATTATGGCAAGCGTGGCCGGACACGCGTGGACTAGGTTTATTCACGATTCCGTCTACGATGCATTTCTGATAGTATGCAAATTTGAATTACTATCACAGAGCGGTAAGAGAGATAGAGAGGGTAGTACATCGTGATCGAATCCAGTCCATCCTCTAAGGGTTTCCCTATCACTTCTTCCCTCACTCACTCACTCACTCACTTTCCCTTTCTCTCTCTCTCTCTCTCTCTCTCTCTCTTTGTTCATAGCTTGCACATATACACGTAGAGGATCCGTTCGCTGCCTGAATTGCATCCCAATCTCTTTGGATCCTCTCACCTACATATATATACTATAACATCTTTGCATTATCAGCGATTAGGATGATTTTGGGAATATATAATACTATGGTGCATTTTGAGTTAAGCACATACTCCGTAGTAGAGATAGTAATTATCTCTAAGAATATATTATAAAAATATTAAAACCTTTTATTAATGTCAAATTAGGAGATGATGCATCGTGATACGCGAATATATTTATTATGCTAATAAAATAATATTCGTGATACTTATGATTTAATCTTTCGAAGGTTCTCACTCAATTTGATTGGCACGAACTAAAATGAGGGGGAAACGATCGAGGAAATTCGCGCAGATTTCTCTAATTGAATGAAAATTCCTTGACAACTTTTCCTTGTAATTATACTGTCAGCATGCTTGATGGTATAATTTCGTTATTCAAAGCTGCTTAATGCGAGATTGTTAGAGGAGTGATACACGTACATGGTAGGTATTGCGTACTACATCCGTATGAGTCTACATAAACCAGTGCTTAAAAGGAACTTCCTGCTTGAAAACTATAATCGGGTTAAACAAAACTTTGTAAATGAATTACTGGTTAAATAACAACTTTCATCTTTACCTTTTGGACGTGAACTACTCCTAATCGAATCCGAATTTCTCTAGTCGTCTCGTATATATAGTTAAATCCCTAAATAATAAACGAGTTTCTTACGATCGTTTTCTTCTCGTACCTTCCTTTTATAACATACGATTTAGTTCTTAACTTTTCGTTCTATATATATATAAGTCACGTCTATTCAACTTATTGTAGAAATACAATAATGTCGTAAAATACGCTTCGTTGTTTCTATTTTAAAAGTACTAGAAATAGTTAAATAATACTTAAACTATACATTTATCAATATTTATTTTCTCTCACACATTGGGAATTGGAGTTTCAATAGTGAAAAAAAGTTGTACGGTGTCAAATCAGACAAATATTTTTCTTATGTGACAATACTAGTAAATAATTCAATGCTATTTTTAAAGAAAATGCAACATTTTTCTAACGCAAGTAGAATCAAGAAGCGTATAATTCATAAAAATTTCCGTCAAAATGATACGACCACGCATTTTTCACCCACCAATTTCTTGTGGCACCTTTCTAACCAACATACGACCAGTTTGGTGCACCAATTTCTTTTACTCTCGCTACGTGCTTTTTCATTACGTCGGGTTTCTGCAACATTTCCAACATTTTTGTCGCATTTATTTCATTTTCCAACACAAAATTTCATGAAAATTCTTAGATCGTTAATTTTCGACATCGTTAAAAATCACCAACAAGTACTAAATGTTGGTAGCGACATATAATTGTTGTGCACACATGTCATTTACCAGTAGTTCCCAAAACGTCGTAAGCAAAAAAAAAATCTATGATTGTGATAAATATGAAAATTTTGATTAATTTAAAAAAAGATCGTAAAATATATTATCTAGGAAAGATACAAAAAATAAATTTCATGATAGAAAAATAAAAAAATAAAACAATTAAGTTCAAGGCGCGTAAAAATAAACAATAGTATAAAAAAGAATTTACTAAATCGCGTTAAAGAAGTTGCTTTGTAGTGAATTAAATGTCGACTAGAAGAAAGCCTAGAAAAGATATATGCGTGTATACGTATACATAGGTACCACTATTCGTCGTTGCTACGTGAAACTTTTACAAATTAATTGGAATGATATTATGCGACAGAAAAAAGGATCTATCGTTCGCGTGACTGTCGTACAATCGCGAGTAAAAGATACGGAATAAAATGTATTGCACGAGCAAATTGAGTTCGTAACGTATGGGAGATCGTGCTGAGGAATACAAATTCTCGACGTCTACGTTTTCTCGACTCCGATTACAATTTCTGTTGTTTAACTAGCAACGAAGGAAGAAAATATTAGCCAATTATGAAGCAATCTCATAGATGTTCATTCGGAAATAATACTTGTTCTGCAGTAGAACGTATCGAATACTTGTTATCATCGTTGTTATGCAATTAATCAAGACTCATTCTATTTCAACGAACATTTGATTATATATTTTTTCTTTTTAGTTATTAAAAGTACATTTTTATTGGTATTTATTTTTTTATTTTATTTAATTGCTATCGAAGCTAATTTAATTTTATTATAGCGAACTGATTTTCTTCATTTTCATCGTGAGTTTCTTTCACTTTTTCCATTACATTTCGGAATCAATGTAAATTTATCTAGTCGAAGGGTCCATATATTTATAACTTTCATCTGAGGGTAACGGTGAGGATAAGGGGGACTGAGGAAAATGGTTGGATTTTTTGGAATAGACGTGAAAGGAGGATTGGGAATCAACGATCAATGCTAGTCACGTATATACGAAAGGCAGGATTTGGTCGATGTCGTGTGGAGTAGGCCTCATCGAATGATCGAGTTATCCTTTTGGAATAGTAGGGTTGGCCAAATTCAAGGGTCAGAATCATCATGAAAAGGACGTCCGTTTGCAATTCCGCAAATCGTTAGGAAACTCGGCATTCAGCGTGTTGAAACCACGATAACGTTATCGAGGTTTCTAAACAAAAAAAAAACAGGACAAACATAAATTATTTGTACTTTTTCTTCGTTTGTCTTTTTTATCTTTTTGTTAGATTATTTTGTATGTTGAGTTTAAATATAATTAATTAAGCGTTGAGATTCGATACTTTGAGAGTTTAGTAATTATATGATAGATATCAAAGAATCCGTACTAAGTGTTCCAGTAATAAGACCTTTCAATTTTCTGACAGGCTTCTATATTGAAGCTTCATTTTCATTATATAATCCTTTATAATAAACAGACGATACTATAATGAGTATATCTCTTGTACGTATATCTTCTTGAAAGTTCTCCGAACTATCGAACGTTCGTCGTTAACCAACTTTGAAAAAAATAGTAATTAGTCGTGAAATGAAATCTGTTCATATTTAATGAGTTAATAATGTACATTACATATTAAATATTTTTTTAGTATATTATAGTCGAATATTCTCAAAAGCCATCCTGAAGAGACTGCATGGAAACAAACGGGAAAATTGTTAACAAAAGATTGTCAAGAAGTGAAATACTGAAAGAACGTGAGAAAATACAAGGAAGTTAGATGAGGTGCTGAGAGGAAGCTAATTACCTACTAGGAATAAAAACAATTAAATTTTTCTTCTTTCTTTCGTTTTTCCTTGTCTCTCTGTTTTTTTTTTTTTTTTTATCTTTTCTCTTTCATTGGAAAAACTCTTCGGCGAAGTAAGAAAAAACGGAAGAAAATAAAATAAAATAAAATAAAATAAAATAAAATGAAATAAAATAAAATACCAGGGGAGGTTGAACACGTCGAAGAGTGAAAAAAAAAAGAAAAAAAGTTTGGTAGCGACAAACAGAAAGAGATTTTATTAGAACGTTTACGAATTTGTCCAATAACAGAGAACTATTTATCTCCAGACTCTTTCCATGATAAGAGGATGGGCGTACATAACAATGAGATTGAAGATTCTACGAACCCTTCGGGGAACATGTTTGCTCCTCAAAATGATCTAAGACGTCTATCCTATCGTTATAATCCTACGAGGGTTTGTATTTCATCGAAAATTCAATTTTCATCGAGTACCCATCGACGAAGTAACCATCGAACAGTCTTCTTTCCTTCAGTATTATCATTTAATAATTTAATAGTTTGCTTTAGAAGGTTTTTCTTGTCATCGTCGTGTTTTCTAACAGAATACATTATTTTCTACGTAATAAGATGGAATATCTGAAGATAATAAAAATGTAAAAAATAGACAAGAAGAAAGAGAGTGAAAAAAATTTTAGTTATATTATACTTCATCATTAGTTTTTATTTGATCATAATAATTGCTATAAAGAGACTTTAAATTATTTTTCAACGTAAGGAACCTCTATTGCAATTTGCGGGTATATTTCGTACTAGAGTCTCTAAAAGTTTCATACGCCATTAAACCAAAGTGAAAAGGATATAGTGGTAAGAACGAACGAGAGATACGAGAGAGAGAAGGGAGAGAATAAGATAGCTTACATTTATTCGGATCTGAGAAGTAGCTTGAATTATTTCTTGAACACTTGAGAAAGGAAACAACCAGCCAGTTTGTCAGAAGAATTTAACGATTCGCACTATATTATCTTAAAACATTAAAACTGACGACAATTAATGTACCTGTCTAATCAAAAGATACAATATGTTTTCCAATTAAAATTTAACTTTATTGTTTAATACCTTTGTAATATTTATTCAATGTATCGATTCAAAATATATAAAATATTATTAGAAATTAAATAAAATATTACTAGAAAAGTATTGCATGGTTGATGAAATATAGTTAGACCTAGATGCTCAGAGCAACGTAGGATCTTTTAAAGAAGACGATTTTACTTCGTATTCGATTTTTAGTTGGTTTCACCTATATGTGTCTGATTGTATGTCGATTTAACTCTTTTCATTTATTCGCTATAGCGTTCATACACGACGTAGGGAAGAAGCGCATCAAGAATAACATTTACTTTATTTATTTTCCTCATTTCTCTTTTTCAATCATTTTTTTCTTTTTTCATTTTTCCTTTAGAATTACGTCTTTAAAAAGAGAGAAGGAGAGAGAATATCGAAGAAACAGGAAGACGATTGATCGAACAATAAATTCTTTGATTGCTACCATTCGAAATAGAAATCTGATATGGATGAATTCAGTGTTCGCGTGTAGTAGAAAATTTCATTTGATTTTTATCGAATTTTTTGACGAACAATATAAGCAACAAATTGAGAACATGTAAGTTAGATAGAGAGAGAGAGAGAGAAAGAGAGAGAGGAAAGTTTGATAGCATAAATGTGTTATAGTACGTTACTCGATCATGTTAGAAATTAATGGAGAGGGAAAGTAAGTAGTTGGTAAGTACCTATGTACATACTTGTGCACACATAGGTGTAGAAATACATAGACACTATTCTAGATATAGGATAAGAACAAGTAGGCAAGAACATTGAAGGTAGTAACGCTCTTACATCGAGAGGGAGGTCGCAAAAGAGGATAAAAGGAAGAGGAGAGTGTGTCTTCGATCGCAATTACTCGCGTGTCCGAGTTCGCGCAAGAAAAAGAAGACGAAGAAGAAGAGGAGTAGGTGAAGTATAGTCTACACGAAAGAATTCAACGGAAAGACTCTATCTACTACTACTCTCTCCATGACTCTCCCTCTCCACATCCCTCTTTCTCGTTTTTCGATCCCTCCTCAACGGTTTCCTTCTCGTTTCATATGAAAGGCACTTCGTTCGAGAGTAAGTGAGCCAGTCGTCAGCGTTTTCAGACACTCAGACACTGTTACCACTCTTCTCTTACTCTTCTTTCGTCACTCTCTTCTCTTCTTCCTCTCTTTCTCTCTCTCTCTTCTTTTACCCTGTTTAATACACATATATTATCTCTCTCTCTCTCTTTCTCTTTAGTCCTTTCGTTGGTTTAACTCGTTTAAGCAGCAGCTTCGTCACCGCCTCTGCAATCTCAGTTGGAAGGGCAAACAATAATGTATGAGAGCATGTATCTCTCTTGTATACTGCTTCGTATTTTACCACCAAAGAGAAAGAGAGAGAGAAAGAGAGACAAACAAGGAATGATAGGACTCTGGACCAAACTCACAAGCGTTCTTCGTTCTAGCAGAAATTTATAGTAGTCAAAGATACCTTGTTTCTATGCATACTTAAATCTTCCGTTAACATAACGATAGATCCTTCAATGAAGAACGTGTGTTTGGTAATGTTAATAAGTACGAGAATCATGTTATTTTATACTTGCTCTCAAACAAAGACGTATGAGAGTTCAAATATTCGTATAATTTAAATTACTTTTTTATTTATTGTATATTATTTATTTTCTATTATGTATTGTTTAAAACAAATAATCAATTGTGAGAGGGAAGGTTTTATATTAAAATGTTATACATGTTTTATCTGACATTTTAAAATGATTTACACGTTATTTCCGTTTATATAAGAGGAACGTTAATATTCGTTCAACCATTCTCTCTCACTATGTTCTCACGAAAGTGTTAGAAATTGTTTCTTTTGTATTTTTTTTTTATTATTATTATTAAACACGAAAAGTCACTTTGTCACGACTATTTCTTCGATCATCGGCCATTTAACGAAAGCTCAAAGTTCTTAAGCTTAAATGCGACTCGACAATCGTCAACCGTCTTTGTTAACAGGCTTTAAGAATTCTCCGATACTCGCGAACGGGTTTCCTTTACTACAATACTACTACTACTACTATTACTACTACTTACTACTACTACTACTACTACTACCACCATCACCATCTTGGATATCGAGGTAGAAACAGAAGTAAAAGGACATTTTCGTTTTTGGTAAATTGCTTTGCTACGAATTACAGAGAAAGCCGAAGCAAGCGATTCAATTCGTGTCTGAGCAAAGAAAACGAAGTTTCAAATTTTACCGTTCGAATTCGAGGTAGAAAATTTGCGTTTAAGTATTTTACTTCTAAGTATTTTTAACAATACCACACCAAAAATAAAGGAAACGATAACTTGAAACAACGACGAGGAATTTAACGTTGTGCTGTTATTCCGGTTCTTTTTTTCTTTTCTTATAAAATATAGGTGAGATAAGTTTTACGCGGTTAAATTAAAAATCGATCAGTGATAAGACGAGCAAGATGATCAGATATTATACGATAGAATTTTTTGTTTGGAAGAGGGAAATGATAATTATTATATTATATTATTATATAATTATATTAAATAATAAATATACATATTTAAGAAAAAAAAAAAACAATTGCTTTGATAGATGCAATTTGGTATTTTGGAATGGTTCAGAATTTGATAACGAAGGACCCGATCTTGGTACTTAAGTAAATACTTGGTAGAGAAGAACGATAAGATTCTTTACGACAGCATCGTTACTTCCTCGAACAGAAGTCCTTTGTAAGAGAAATAAAGTTAGACTTGATTTGCGCTCGAACACGTTTCTGCTTCGTGGCCCAACGGAACGATAATGGTCGCTTCTCTCTCTCTCTCTCTTTATTCCTTTTCTTTTTTTATATTTTTTTATTCTATTCTATTCTTTATTTCTTCTATTTTAGTTTTTTTAGTTTACTTTAGTTCTATTTTAGTTTACTTCATCTTTGCTCCTGCTTTCATGTCTTTTACCTTTTTGTCTCTTTCTCTTTTTTTCTCGTAGTATCAACAGTCGTAAAACTTTAGCGGAATCGTTCGTCTTTGAACAAAAGCTTTCAGAAAGATCGTAGAAAATTTCTTTCCCGAATTTTCCAACCTCCGATTCTAAAATTTATTCATCGATCTTTCAATCTACTTCTCAGCTAAAACCGCAACCCTCTTCTTAAAGTTAATATTAATCTATAATCTTTGGACAATGATTTTTACTCGATGACAATTTTGATTCGTTTTAAAAATTAAAATCACCGTTAAAACGATAATTATTATTTTAACTATTTTAAAAATTTCAAATAGCAGAGGTGTTCTTTTATTACAAAAAAAAAATAAGACCTTTTATCATTTTAAATATGAATTCTTCGAATTTTCTTATAACACGTTGTCTGTTTCAAGTTGAAACAACGTATATAAGCGTACTTTTCAACATTTTTATTAAAATCTGTTTTTCGATAAAGAATGAATTCGAACCAGGAGAAGAAGGAGAGGTACGGAGGGAGAGAGAGGTGTGTAATAATACGATACTATATCCATCATTTTGTTTCGTTGTTCCACTTCCACGCAAAATACTTTGTCCCAGAATTTTGTATTCTTTATCCTGGACTCACAAAATAAATATCCGTCACGCATCTGGTAAACTTTTTTCATCAAAAGTTTCCCGTTACCGTTCGATCCTGAATACAGGATGACGTTATGCCAAAACTTGTCTAATATCACAAGAACCCTTTTTCTTTCTCCCTAATACTTCTTTCCCTCCATTCCTCGTCTCTTTTCTCTTATTTTTTGTTGTGCGTTGTTGTTGTTGTTGTGTCCTCCATCATTTATAATAAATCTGTCTTTCAGATTTCTCATTTCCTTTTATTATACCGCGTAAGGATTTCTTTTATTCGTACCTTTCGAAAATTCCGGTATATATATATATATATAATATAAATGAAGATTTTAAGCGATCGCAGCAAGTCTCATAAAGTTTCGTACGGATACCATTTCCTTTTTTCAAACTTTCTTTCATCGAAAAACTTCTTTCACACTTTAAGTATCTATATATACTAGAAAACGCTTTATTTTTTCTACCAACGAATGAATTATAAGTCGAACTACGCTTTAGTTTGTAGTTCGACTTTGTTAACTGGATCGCGTTCGCATGAATTTGTTAATATCCCGTTAAAAAAATAAACTCCATTTCCGTTTGAAAACTGGAAAGAAAATCGAATTTATCTCTCTCTCTCTTTCTTTTTTTTTAGTCTTTTTTTTGTTTATTTTTTTCTCTTTTTTTTTTGCTTCGACCTTTTCCCCCATCCTTTCCATTTACTACCGTACCCCTTCCCTACCCATATCTCTTCGTCATTTCTTCCTTTGACGTGGTATTCGCGCGTCAATTTGGTACTTGACGAAACGAACGATCCGTCGAACAAAATTGAACGAGATTGGAATTTATTGGTGACTGATTGCTCGTAGCGAAAAACTCTACCCGAAACAAACTGCCACTAGTAGTCCGGTGCTGGGGATGCTCTCGTAGAAGATTTATCGAGTTACCGTTAACATGAACGAATAACGTATCGTATAGATTTGTAGAAGAAAGTAGAAATAACTATTTTTATTGATATCATTTTTATATAATATATCGTATCGTTCAGGTTCGATACATTTTCTTTTCTTTTTGTCTTGGGTTAAACTATATTTGTCAAAGCTTTGTAAATGGTTACGATATAAATTGATAAATAGATTAGATCGATTTGTAAAAATTTAAGAAATTAAATAATAATTATTATATAGAATATCCTATGTAAATGATAGAACAAACGAGTAGAAAATAATTCTATCGATTCTAAAAAATTTGTGGAGTACTATGCGACGTACTACTGGCCAAGTTAACCGTTATTCGTATGTACTGAAAAACACATTTATACCTTTGATGCTTGCAGTTTAAACTCTCGTTTCGCTAATGGAAAAGGATCTAGAGATAGAGAGAGATAGATAGAGAAAGACATTGTTTTATGCTGGCGCTAGTGCTACGTGACGGTATGTCAGATCGCGTAAATTTTGGACGCGCATGGTACCCATGGGATGCTTATTTATGGTCTCTTTCCAAAGGGAATGAGGAAGTTAGCGCAAAGTGCCTCTAAGTTTAAACGTTTTAAGTAAGAAAGAAAAAGGGAGATAGATAGAGAGAGATAGATAGATGAAAAGAAATAAGAAAGGTAGAAAGAGCAAAAGAAAAGATCTTACAATTTATTTTTTTATTTCTTTTTTTTGAAATCAAGAAAGTGAGCAAGCAAAATAAATGATCTATCAACTCGTTAGAATCGAAGTGAATAACTTAGATATTATTTACGATGTCACTATATTAATGGAAAAGATATATACAAAAAGTAGACAAGCAGAGAAGCAAATGCGATCGGTTAAAGGTCAAACTATAATTAGATAGAACGATCGTTATAATCCGATCGTAGAACAAACTCGATATTCTCCTATGTCCGTGCAAACATTGATCGGTGGTACCCTATATTCCGCTGTGTTCGTTATAACTTTCGATCGAAGTACACTGGTGACGGGTTGCAGGATGTACCATAAATTGGATTTGATTCTCGATTCGCCACGAAGTATCCATATTCAAGTTTACTACATTTTCCATAATCAACGTGTATATACTATACCATGAAAATTTTCTATATTATTTTATTTTATTTTTTATTTTTTAATCACGATTTTATACTCTATTATTTAAATATAAATAAAAGAAATATTTGACGAGAAATTATATCTAGAGTATTCTTCAAAAATTAGAATCTTGACCCTCTGTAGCGTGCTATTCTTTTCGATTTCCGATGAGTTTTTCGAGAGAGTTTTGGACGAAGAACAGAGAAAAGCAAATGGATAGAAAAAGTCAGTCGACTGTACCAGAGTAAATAAGACGTAGCTTCTTTCTCTACACGCTATGCGTTCTGCTACTCCCTTTTAACCCCTTCACCCTCAAGCCCACTCTTTGTCTATATACTTGTATATAGTGTGTATATGTGTGTTTCTCCGACAGCCAGAAAGCGAATGCTTCAAATTGAGGAAATGTCTCGGGGAGGAAATGACCTGCCCGTGTAATTTCGTGGAAGACGCATCGTACCTAGTACTATACGTCGATGTTGAAAATCCTCTTCACATGTGAAAAAGGAAGAGGTCGAAGACGAGAAAGAAGAAGAAGGAGAAGAAGAAAATGTGTTCAGGGCGTTGCCGTCGTCCTCGAAAACGTGAAGATCCTTCGTGTTTGTCTCCACCTTCCTTAAATCCCTCTCTCTTTCTTCCCTCCCCCCATTCCCCCTCTTTACTCTTTCCACCAAGTTTCGTTTCGTTTAGTTTCGTTTCGTTCCTCTTAGACAATCCGGCGCCGTTTCTGATCTTCCTTGTATCTTCGAATGTCTTCTACTTGGAACTAGATGTCTGTCCACTATTACAAATCCAGCAAGGAAAATAGTAAACTTGTATATAGGTTTGTATAAATACGTCTGTGTTGTGTTAACATTGCTTGAATTTTCTTCTTCTTTTTGAGGTTTTAGCTATTAGACGTGTCAAAACGAATAGATGATAGATGAGAGTAAGATAGGTTAATATTTCGTTTAGAAATTTCCGATATAGGTACTCTCGTGTTAAACAATTTCTGTTTCGTTTATCAATTAAACGAATAAAAAAAACAAATAATTGGAATTTGCCAAAACGTTATACAGTTACAGTAACAAACGGAATTATGGAGTCACGTAATTTTGTTCAGATTAAAGTAAAATTCGATGTTTTCGGTCGAATGACAACACAAAAAAATAAAATTCGACTGGAGGAAATTTAATACGGAATTGTAGTAAACCAATATAGATGAGTTGTGCAAATATTTTTAATACAAAAATGTATATGTGAAACATTGCATAAAGTTGGCGAGATCGATCATTTATAAAATATTTCTTTTTAGTTAGTTAACGAGTTTCCTGGTTTATTGTTATAATGTTTTAGAGCGTTATTATCGCTATTATTATTTTATTGTTACGACAAAGATCGTATGCTCGAAGAATATAACACAATACCGTTTCCTACTAACGATTTTAAATTGTTCCCTATTTCGCAAAGTTATATTAAAACTCACATTTATTTTATGAACTACCTTTCTATATTTTTCTCTTTTGTTCTCTTTCCCACATTCTTTCTTTCCATTACGACAGAACTCTTTTTCACCTCCCCCCCCCACCCGCCCAACCGCTGCATAGAAATATGCAAATAATCTCGATCATAGTGTTGAAGACGAACGACAATAATTATATTTCGTTTTCTTCTTTTACGCGAACACCGTTGGTCTACGAAGAAAGATACTACGAGACTTTGTAATTTCGGGTCATTATTCATGTTGTCGTAAGAAAAGTAGAAAGGTATTAAAATATGCATCCCCCTTGGGGTAAGAAAAGAGAAGTTCGGAAACGTCCTACAAAAGTAACAGGAAATGGAGTTGTTAAGGTAGAAAAGGAGTTATGCAAAAAGGGAATGATCTAATGAGAGTAATATTGCTGAGCGTAAGAAAACATAGGTCAGTTTTGTCCCGTCTATTACAAAATGCCAGTTAGCTTCGCTTTCAATTTTCTCGTTCTGTATTTTTTCTTTTTGCCTTTTTTTTCCTTTATTCTGACACGAGGATATCTTTTGTCGTGATTTTTTATCTCTTAGGAAAATAAACGTAGCATATGTTTTACACACGTCACGTTTTATATTACCGTTTAAAAAAGCTTGTATTTTATAAAAAAGAGAAAGAGAGAGAGAGAAGAGAGAGAAAGATGGGAATTGCAGTGATGACGATTCAGGTTATTATATTAAAAGCTCTCACATAGATGTGCGGAGATGGGAATTATATGAATTTTCAAATTTGTTCGCTCTTCTTGCGGAAATACGGTGACATCGTTTCAACGGAACGCAATTCGATGTCTCTTCGATGCGTTTGCATAAATATTTAAATCACGTAACTCGCTCGCAAACCAGGCCGCCCTTTTCCACGCTTGGGATTGTCGGCAAACGAGATTCTTTTTAACGTTATTACAATACACACATGTTAGCACACGTAATTTACTTTTGTTCTCTCGACTTGCAATAATCCAGGATTTAGTCCTTTGCTTTTTATAAATTCGTCTGCAAGAGGAGTATAGTCTTCCATATATGTTTATCTACGTACACGAGGGTTCATGTAAGAACTCGTGTGTAACAAGCTTATGTAACCAGTTCTTGAATACATTTACCTACGTAGTGCATATACGTCTTACAGGGATTACGTCATTTTTGAAGGGCTTACGGAAAATGAGTGACAGTTTTCTACGATTTCAACGTAAAATATACATCGAAAGGGAATAGGATTTATTTTTTACTATCCTTTTTTTTGTTGCTACGAGTTTACATTTGTGATTTACATTTATTTATATAAATATCTTATGTATCTATTTATCGAAAAATATTTTATAAGAAGAAAATAAATAAATAATAAAAAAAGGGAAAGAGAAGAAGAACATTTGTCTTTATCATCATCGATATCGGATAATTATCTTTTCTCATTTTCCTTTTTCCTTTTCCTTTTCCTTTTTCTTTCCTTTTCTTGTCTATACTATCCCATCTGTTAAGGCAAGCAAGTAGAACGTAATATTAATCAAGGTTCGATAGTACCTTGACTCGTCTCGAATATAGGAAGAGCGTTCGTCAAGCGACACAGGTTTCAGGCTAATCGGACTGAAAGCAGTCTCGTTGGATGGAAGATGAAGTTTCTATTGGTACTGTGTAGAGTCCTTATGATACACCGACTCGAATGTTAACCCTTTAATTGCGAAAGTGTATAATATATATTCTCTCACACAAGTTTATCGATATACACAAAGGAAAGGTGCGCGCGTTTAAACACAAATTTCAATAAATTCTGTTCACTACACAAAGCGTTCACTATGTTTCATTAAATTCAAAAAAAGAAACAAAAAAAGAAAAACATTGAAAATATTGTCGAAATGTCGTCATATAGATCAATCAAATAATTGAACGTAACAAAATATAATTAACGAATATACACGTTTGACATTTTAAACGACAATCAATAAAACGATATAAATTTTTATTTTTATTTATAAACGTATAGTAATCAAAGAGTTTAATTGTAGTATTAAGATCGTAAGGATTGATATAAAGCCATCCAGTATAGTACATCCGTTCTTAGTTCTTACACTCGTGTTGAATGATGAACGTTGTCCAGTGGCTTACCCCGGCTATACGAAAACTTCTTTCTAAAAGAGAATCGGACATGACCGGCAATTAATTTTATAGGTATTCGTATGGATAAACTTCGTATGAGCTTTTTCAAAATATATGTATACTATATATCGCAGTTCGTTTGTCTCGTTTGACGTTTAAACGATAGTCCGAAAAATGAAGAGTAAATAAAAACAAAAAAAATATTACAAAAGAAAAACATAAAAGAAGAAAGAAACAAAATATAGGATTGTAACTTCAAAAGTATCGATCTTTGTTATCTTCCTGATTTTTAGACTCGCAAATAACACGATTTATTAAATGCAACAATTAAATCGGTGCATCGAATTAAGAATATTTTTGTGCTTTAAAGAATTCAACAGTTGACTGAAAGATAGATACCAAAGTCATTTGTAATATTTCGAATAATAATAAACGTACGATCGCTTACTTTATAAATAAATAATAAATTAAATAAAAAGACATATAATTCATTGTCAACAGTTAATAATTTGTAAATAAAATATATATATATATATATATATATATATATATATGTCATTTCTTTTGTATAGCGACACATAATGTGGTCCAATTACCGATAAAAAATGTCGTCCGTTTGCGTAGTAAAAGGGATGATAAGAGGAAGTATTCTTGCGGGTAGTGAACTTGGTCTCGAAAAAGAAGGGAAAATAAGAGAAATAAGAAGAAGAAAAAGAAGAAGAAGAGTTCCAGGTCTTTTGGTACCGAGAATGACGCATACACCAATGTCGCCTAATGGCCTGCATATATCAGGACGTAAAGCTCTAGCTTACGAGTCCTACCTACTACTTTTTCATTGGCTCTCCCGCCGCCCTCTGCTCTTTTCTCTTTCTTTCCCTTTTTTTTTTTGTCATCTTCGCGCCTCCGTTGTCTTCGAGGACCCACCACGGCACGTCGCGGAACGTGGAATGAAAGATCCTAGGGAAAATCCTTCGTGATATTCCTTCCACTTTGTTTCTATGATAGTAAGAAATTACCGTGGGTCTCTTTGTATCCTTTAGTCTTCGTTTTCATCCGTCTACTACGTGTATAAGAAATATATATTTGATGTAACGTAAGCAAGTATTTCAAACTACGTTGTCCGTTATTTTTACGAAAAAGAAAACAAAAAAAAAACAAACAGCTTTTTGCCCATCTGTCCGTGACTCCCTTCCACTGCCATTATGATTATTCTCATAGAATCTGTTTGTATTTTCGTCTTGAGTATTGTTTGGCCCTTTAAAAAATTTTGAAACGTGAGGGGGATGAAAGGTTCGTTAAATTTTATAAGAAGAAGGAACGATATATGATGGACTTTTTTTAAAGAGTCGTTAGACAACAGCCATTAAAAGTTCACGGTGTCGTCATACGAACGTGAAAAGATAACGAGAGGTTCAGTGTCATTTTTATGAGAATCAAAAGTAGAAAAGGAAAAAGGGTTGGTGGATCGTAAGTATAAGAAATGAATGAACGAACGAACGAGTAGTCGTAATGGGGTGGTAACAAAGAAGTCAGGGGACTGACTCTGTTAGGCTAGCAACGATTCTCTCGTTTACGACGACGTACTCGCGTATTTCCAACGCGTATTTTAAGCGAGTTACAAAGAGGTGTCCGCGCGGTGAGTGCATATTTCAACTTGTTTCCCGGTTCGTTATGACAGGCTGAGTAATAGCAACAGAAAAGGAAGGAAGACGGCTACTCCTCCTTCTATAACTAAAGGGGCTGCAATAATAAATGCGACCGAGGCATTTCTCTCGACAATAAAGAGCTGTCATGCAAAATTCCTCGCATATTTTTCTATAATACTATACCCGTTGTCCGACGGACGGTCTCCTCTTCTTCTTATTCCTCCTTCGACGGAATTACCCAAAGGTACATGCCAGACGCACTCTCCTGAGATTCAGATGAAATTAATCCTCAGAGGTAGAATACGCCTACTACCACCTACGAGAGTCATTCCACAACCAACAAAAAATAGAGAGAGAGAGACTGGTTTTTGCTCTAGACCCTCGATTTTTTGGGGATTTTCATATGAAAACGTGACCGGTAGATGAACAAAGATTTTTCTTTAAGATCTACCAACCAAGAAAACGTGTTCTACCTTCGTCTACCTTCTTTTTTTTTCTTTTTCTTTTTCCAAAATGTAATTCTTTATCTCTCAGTTTTATTCAACTTGACATTTATATATTCTATCTCTTTTTTAGATTTTTTAAAATTAATATCCGATTTAATAAAGATTCTCCAATTAGTAAATTATATCGATTAATTCGATCCTTGTAAAAACAAAACAAAAAATCTACATTCTAATAATTGATTTTATTTTGTTATTAATGTAATTTGTAAAAAAATATCAAATAGATTTCTTTTCATATCGAATACTTTAATTACGTTCTACAGAATGATCAAACTTTCAATTTTTCCTATTCAAATGTTTCTGTTTTCTCTCTCTCTCTCACACACACACACACTCTATTATTATTCTTTACTCGTTTCAATCGATTTTTCAGAGAAAATCCATTTATCGAAAATATCTCTGCGTTATTTCGGACAATGGTCCGTTCCATTGGATCTTTTTTGCGCTGGTTTGGAGAGTTTCATCAAGGAATGAAAGAAAGAAAGAAGAAGGGCCGTGTTGGTTAGTAATCGGGCGAACTAAGTGCTCTCCTATAACGGAATACTCGGTACAAAGAGGAAGTAGGTGTTTGCGAAATAGAGTGGTGAGAGGAAAGTGGTTATTAAGAAAGAACGGAAAATTTCTTCTTACTAGAGATGCAGGAAACGGAAGAGCTTCTGGCGATGTCGACGATTGGGACCGCGAGGGCATACCTTATATATATATTTGTGTCTACATAAGTGTATGTGTGTCTGGAAAAGAGAAGGGAAAATCCTTCGAGAAAGAGAGAGAGAGAGATAGTAAGAGAGGTTACTAGAAGAGACCACGCTATCGGAAATTAGGCTCTACCATGGAAAAGGGATGGGATGTGGGGAGGAGACGGTAAGGTTAATAGACACGTCAAGCTGTCTGATAAATTACCGTAGTCTTAAATTCGAAAAGTATTCAAATATTTATTCATTCATTTATTCATTCATTTATTCATTCATTCGTCTTTAAGATTCAATCTTTATCCTATTATTCTCGCATGTTCTAATAAAGCGAAAAAAATAGGAACAAATTGTATTTAAAATTGTTCATTTCATTTAGAATAATATTGTTTGTCAATAGAACAAAACGTGCCACGTGGAAAACCATTCGGCATTTATTTATATAGTCAATAGGAGTGAATTCAAAAGGACATCCGTATAACCCCTCACGGCCGATATTTCGGACCAATAGGGATTTCGCATACGGTTGCCATGTAAATTCAAATTGAATCGATACGTCGCGTATCAAAAGGAAAACCCGAGTTTGAATATCGACATTGTCGATGTTAGTATATATAATACAAGTGTTTTACCTCATTCCCCATTAATTGAACTATGTTTATTTAGATAATATTAAATGTCCTTTAATATATTTTATTTCTCTCTCTCTCTCTCTCTATATATATATATATATATATATATATATATATTTAGCATATACATAGCATTATAGTTTTAAGTGATCGTGTTGGATCTGCGTGATATACTTACAATTACCGTTATAGTAATTCATATTTCGTAATCTTTTACAAACATCATATCGTTTCACATATAACTGTACGTATGCTCCTATATCGATTGTTTCGATAGAATATAATTAAATCGAATCGTTTTAAATCGCATAATGGAACAAAGCGGATGAAAATGAAGGTTGCAATGTTGAAATAATCTCGCTGACGTAATCTCAGTGAATACATAGTGCCCTTTTACCGGGAGAGAGAATAAAAAAATATAAAAAAAAATAGACATACAACGCGTGTGTCAAGATTCGATTAAATAATCCTTTTATAATTGATCGATAAACGGAATAGTATGATAACAATTTATGCATATATGCGTTAGTATACTACCTAGGCTAGCGTTAACGATTTTTAGCGATATCTTTGATTTTACGTATAGATATAATTGAAAGATAAATACGAATGAGAAACGAGATTAAATCAGAGGATGAACGATAAATAAAGTAAAAAAAGATTCGAGAATACTTTTCGATTCCAGTGCTTTTCGTTATCCACTTTGCATAGTAACGAATCCACTAACGAGCGTCATTCATCCCAGACTTCGTCCTTCTCGTAGTTAGCCGTTTCGTGTGATCTAAATAATCTACGTAGATAGATTTGCAAACCGATACGCGTTTATATGCGTACAACAAGCATATCCCATTCGAAGAAAATTTCTCTAACGTTAATTACTCACTCATCGAATTAAAACAAAACGTTATAATAATTTCTCGTTGATTATATATCTTATGGTATTGGTAATTGTTAAGAAAATATCACTTCGTCGTAAAAGACGGTATCTTTTAATCTCAACGTCAACCTTTTCCGAAATAACATTACGTTATCATTTGGGTATGCATCGATACGAAAAATTAATATTATATATTGGTTCGATAATTAATGAATGGCTTATTTTCTTTAATTTAATATTAAGATTTCTCATTAATCATTTTCCTATCGTAGAAAATACTCTTTAGAAATTTCATTTATAAGGGGTTTTTTTTTAATTCAAATTTTCAATCTTCAAATCGTCGATGATCGATTAATATTATCTTACTTGTCAATTTTGATTATACTTACAGTAAAAGAAGTAGTAGTAATTGAAATAGACATTATCCTAATAACTGGTAAGAACAATTTATTCGGAATAATTATTATCAATAGAATCGTAAGATTTGGTGCTTGGTTGTTGGTGCTATACTTATTCTATGTTATTTTTAAAGCTCTTGATTATAAATTATTCTTCACTAATACATTATTCCCATCACACCTGAAACATTTTTAACACAACTAAGAAAGAGATATGTTTCCAATAAATCTGACATGGATTCTATAGTTTTTCCGCACTATAAATACATATCAATAGGAAGCCAGATTCTCTCGAACATGGTTAGTTTTAAAGGATCTCTAATTTTCAGGTATCAAGAATGTTGCGAATGGTTTAGAAAATATCTTATATGTTCTACATGTTCTACACATAGCAATTACGTACGTTTCTTTCAATAGAATCGTATACGAGAAAATGCGTGGGATTGGATCAATTCGGGAATTAGATGTTTTTCTCTTTTTCTTTCTTCCTTCCTTCTTTCCGAGTTTCAATTCACGATCTTTATATTTTCATTTTGGTTTTACCTCCAATAAAAACCTCTTTCAGTTTGTATACCAAAGGGTAATTCATTCCATCGAAATTTCCAAATTGTCTGTATTATATTAGAGCGAGCTGGTAAATACACGCATACATTTGCTAAAATTAATTACCGATATTCGATAAATCAATATAACATAATCAAGAAGGATTTTGTCTGTGAGTATATAACTAGATGTCCTCCTATCTTTATATTTCCCCTTTAACTTAACAATAAAAACCTACTTCATTTATAGTTATTTGTACAGTAATTGGTAAAATGATTGCTTTACAAAAAAAATATATATTTTAATATAGAATAAGATTTTATTCAATTTGAATAATGAACAATATATTTTGAACTAAGAAATGAATAATGTACATTTTATGCGTTTTTAAAAATTACAGAACTAATTATCATATGACCACGCGTGTTAAGACATATAATTGGTTAAATTTCGATATATTCATTACGTTCTCAGGTTGTACATGAAGATACAAATCATGTTCATATGAATTTTCAACGGGATAAGAATCTTTTTGTTTTTTATTCAACACTCCTGTGTATTTATTATTATTTTTTTTTTTAATATTCCTGATTTAAATTCGATTTCTATACCTCGTTAGCATAAATTAGTTTAATAAAGAAAAAATACATAGCTTGTCTTACCTATACGGATTTTGTTTTGTTCAATGAAGTTTAAATCTACGGATTAATTCATTTTTACCGTTCATAAAAACTTTCGAATTATACGCGACAAGTTTCTCCAAAATATAAATTTCTCATGTATGAACGCCTTTTACAAATTTTTATACACGCTCACATCTATTGTATCGAGAAAAAAAGGAAAAAGGCATGAATAATATGATAAAGATAGGAACGTTAAACGGGATCACGTTTATTCTTTTGTCGACGCGTTTATTTGTCAGCTCGCCTAACCAGAGAAGATCGATTACGGGGGGGGGGGTGGGTCCTCGTAGTGATATGGTCATGAAAACATGTAAAATGAATTTCCAACGACGTCGTGGTAATATCAAATCTGTCAAATTTCGAGTACCTCGGTGAACAAGATAGAAAAAGTTTCTTTTCACGTATCCAAGCTTGCCAATACGATATTCATCGCTTTTGAAACGTTTCTATTGTGTCCGGTAAAATGCAATGACCTTGAAGTGAAACTTCTTCTCGATGATCTTTTCTATCATTTTAAATACTTTATTTTTATGATGCCTGCATATAGTTGTAATATGTGGCTAATAAAATCGACTGATTTTGTGTACTTTTACGAATAAAAATAAGTCGATAAATTCACAATAAAATTATTTCATTCGTGACGTTTTTTTACGAAAAAAAATAGTGTTTCTTGAAAATTATTTCCAAGTATCATTTAGAGATCATTAACTTTATTATCTTTAATAATGTTTAAGTTTCGTTTCTAATCGTATGACTCATTTCTTTTACGTTTAGTATGTTCCTATCGGTCAAACTGCGAACATAACAGTGCAGTAATTTATAATTAGTATTCTAGACGAGAATTTTCAAATCGCCGTCATCCAGAAAGAAATACGATTTGCAGAGTACAGAAGAAAGATTAATCGAGTACTGTTTCTACTATGGTTTAATACAAAATCTGACGGTAATAAAACGTTTCTTAAATTAGGAATTGTAATTTTAAATTTAAAATTTTTTTTCCTGTTCTTTTTTCTACGACTTCTTTTTTACATACACAATCATTTCCACCCTTTGTCTTGAGGCTATCCAGTCTTTGTACCACCACACAGTATGTAAATATTCATTATTAGAAAACTCCTACGCATATGCATGAATATTTATTATTCTCTTATATTCATTAATTCTAATTCCGATTAATTAAGTGTCGAAGTAAAATTAAAACAAATACGAAAAAATTTCGATCAGTTTTCAAATATATACATATATACATATATTATTTTTTCTTCGCCATAAGTATAGAAAAAGATTTTTTTCCTTTTTTTGTCTATTTTTTTTCTTCCTGTTATATTTTCCTTTTTTCTTGTTTTTTTTTCTTTTTTCTTTTTCTTTTTCATTAACATCGAAACAAAAAGTCGAACGAAACGAGGATGGTCGTTATCGGAGAAATGGTTGTGTGGGATGGGGTTTGTGTGAGATGGGATAGGGCAGAAGAGGAGGAAGAGGAGGAGGAGAAAGAGGAGGAAGGGGGAATAAAGGGTCCGCGTAAATTATTGCCTCTACTAATGGGTTTAGTTATAAATTTGCTGGATCGCAACGGGGCAGTCAGGCCGAGCCAGGCCAAGCGTTTTCATTCGCGAATTCGTTCGATTATTCCGGTCTGCGCTTCAATCGGCGCGCGTGCGAATGCCACGAAACGAAAATAATATTCATCGTGTTGGCACCGAACCGCCCTACCACCCTCCCACCTTTCCTCCCTCGTTCGTTCGAGCTTTTTAGTATTTACGTCAATGAATCGGTCGACGACGACAACGACGACGCCACTTTGTCTTTCCTAACGACAGGTTTTCTCTATTTTTTTTTCAAATGTTTTATTTCGATCGTATGTATTATGTTATGAAAGAAAAAAAAACCACTATTATTACTATCGTTATTACAAGATGATGGGGAGAGATAGGAGGAGAAAAGAAATTCGCAAAAGAGTGAGTTTTCAAAATCGATTCATGCACGGGAAAACTAGCTTGTCTGTGTGAGCGTAAATTTGACCTCGGCAATGAAATAATTTTTCTTAGGCTTACCAACACTTACAATCAGTTATTTTATATTTTAAGAATACGACACCGAGATTTTCCCTTAAATTTAATCAGATTTCTTACTATAGAAATATTTTTAAATAGTATAATTTCTCTTAACTTGTAGATATATTCATCGAATTAACAGTAGATTTATGAATGTTTTGTTTATTACTTTTTAATGACTTACAAACATTGTTTGAATGAAGGATTGAGTAGAAAGGTGAAATTAATATTTGCGTATATTTCATTACTTATAACTAAAAACCAACATAAGGTTTTAAAAAATAATATTTAAGTTTTGTATATATGTACATATATCTATGTAAGATTCGTGAAAAAAAACTGGACCGCTGGACTGACTGGACCGGGACTCGAACCACGGATCTTTCGCTTTCCGGGCGACTGCTCTTTAACCAATTGAGCCTATCCAGGGCCCACCGACCAGTTCCCTTCCACGAATGCTTATCAAGTTTGGCATGGAGGCGTTCGTCCCACATCTATATATATAAAAATGTAGATATTGTTTGTGCCTAATCGATAATCTCTAAAAGTACTTTACTGATTGTCTCGAAATTTTGACACAACGTTGCAACATACAGCTAAGTTTTTATTCTATTAATTTATTTATAAAATAATTATTTAACTTTTGAAAAATAATTGTTTATATATGAGTGTGAGTGTGTGCGTAAGAGTGTTTTGACTGAAAGAAAGCGAACGTATTTTATTTGTAAGATGACACTACTTGATATTGTCACTTTTTTGCAATCGCACTCTTTTTCTCTCTTTCTTTTAAGGATATTATTTATTTCATGACAATAAATAACGAGGATGGAAAAGTATTGTTATAAAAAATTGTTAATTACTCTTCATTATTTTTGTACTTTGACTCGTTATCTCTATCGTCTGCTTGTTATATTTTATTAGTTTTTTTTTCTATTCTTATTTCTACGATGTGAATTAAGAAAAAGAAAAATAATTTCTGGAGAATCGATAATAAGGCGTTGCCGTAAGATTTAAAGACAGGGCAAGGGTCTTTCGATCCCTATGTACTCCTATTTCTATACCGTTAGTTGTTAGACTCGAGGAGCTGGTGGTAAATTAAAAATCTCTTTTAGTTGCCCTTGTGGCGTTGGCTTTCACGACCGACCGATGTCTCCTTCCAAACTGTGTATTGACGACGTAAGATGAAAAGAAACCTTTTTTTTTTGTTAAAACATGAGATTGAGAATAAAAGATGGCTTTGTACAAAAGGATGTTTTCATTGAAGAAACTCATGCTCTTACGAAGTAATCGTTGTAAATTCAGATACTGTCGTCGTCGTTTGTAGGGATTTATCTAATAAGAAAACGATGGAGACGTTTTATCGGAAAAAATAAAATTGCAAAAAAAAAAGAAATAGAAAAGTTAAAGAAAAAATATCCCGTAAGAAGCAACAATAACAACAATACAAAAGAAGATGATATTTGCTCTTTTAAGAAGGAACTGGACTAAATAATTAGAGATGTTCATTGTAAAGTCAAATAAGTTGAATCTCTTAAAAAAATGTTTGGTTAAATAGTCGTAGAATAAAAAGAAAGAAAGAGAGAGAGAGTAAGAGAATGGGGATAAAGAAAGTTTTGTTACCGAAGAAAGGATGCTAAGTATCCTATCTCGCGTAAAATATTCTTTCGATGTCCGATGTTAAAGCACTGCAATGACTGGACGAGAGAGCAGCGACCATTTTTTAATCGCGACGCGTAACAATGGCCGACTGAATGACGCAGAGCGCCGATGCTCGAGCCGTTTCTCTATTATGTTCGCCATTTCTCGGCATAGCGAAAAATAATAAAAGTATTTTTCTAGGGGCGAGAGAATTCATTCGCTACAAGCTACGAAATGGTGTTTTTATTTTTTTTTTATTTTGCTTCTTCCTTTTCCACCCACTCTCTTTTATATATTATATAGGTTTCTATATATATTTTTTTCTGCTTACTTGCGAATTCTCTTTTCATTTACTTAACGTCTGTTCGATAATTTTTATGATCGTCAATCGAGCCGATGGAATTACGCAAATGAGCTTTTCCTCTACCTTTTCTCGTAACACTTTTTCGTTCTTTCTCTTCTTAAAAAGAAAGAAATAAAGTAAGAAAGAAAAAACGAGAGATAAAGAAAGGTAAAGGATAAAGGATAAAGGAAAAGGTAGAACCGTCGCGAGAGATGTAATTAATCCAGATCAGATTTTATCCTTGGCACGAAGAAAAGCCTTGGCGTCGATCATTTTAGCACTTCTGTGCTTTTAGAATCGCAGTAGACACGGGAAGTAATGTTACTGCTTGACTTGAATATTTCTGGCACCGAGCTTCGCTTTCACTACAGTTCAAAGTCGATTTTATCCGGCTAGAAATATAGAAAAAAAAACGAGAAAGAGAAAGATAAAGATAAAGAAAATTCGACGAAAGTAGAATTGCTAGGGAATTGTAAATTTTCTCCTTGAAGAACGAAAAGAAATGATTTCGTTCGAGAAGAAATCGTATTTTTATTTCGTTAAAAGATCCTTTACCAAGAATACGAATTGGTCGAATATTTAAACTTTCCTTTGCACTTTGTCAGTACAACTTGGTCTTATGTTAGCGTTAAGACGACTTTTGAAAATTTGTCGAGTCACTTATTGAAAGTGTAAAATTGCACCTACCAGCGCGTTATATGGCACGACGAGTGCGTCCTGAATTTCATTCGTTAGCGTAACTTCGACAACTATCTCATTTTAATTCCTCTTCTCTAATTCTATTTTCTTAATTACAACGAGAGAGAGGTTTCCTCGTGTTTCCGCTTTTCCAATGCTGATCTTAGCAAAACTAATTGAAACACGTTGAGGTTACGCACGAAATTTCGGCTTTAAAGGGAGGGAAACAGATAGTAGGGAATCTCTCTATCAGGAAGGGAGAGAAGGAAACGCTTGCTCGTCAATATTCAATGACTGACTCGTAACGGTGGACATGGCATCATTGCTAGTAAATTGTCCACATTGCACTACCTAGCATAGGATGGTTTCTCTCCATCCTAACTAAGCTAACAATGCTTACTAATTAAGGATTCAATTCGACACGCGTAGGATCTTAGTTCGGCGAATATTGTGAAATATTCTTCCATCAATTTTGAGAATACGTTGACGATATTTTTTCTGTTATCGAAACCTATGACCAATTGAGTGGTGAAAAAGTAAACGAGTACGAATGTATTATACTTTCAATATTTTTTTAAAAAATTTACTCCTTCAAAGTTTGTTGTTTTTTGTTAATAACGAGCAAATTTTAGATACAATTTAACTACATAAATTTTATAATTATATATATATTTCTATGTTTTATTTTATAATACTTTAAATAAATATTTCGTAAATTCCTATAATCACTTGTACCACATTGCTTATAAAAAGAAAAAGTATTTGCGTAAGTAGGTGAAGAGTTATTGCCAGGTGGCAACGCATTATGAGAATTCATTTATATAAATTTGTAATATATAAAATTTATCATATCTAGTTCGTAGCTATGTGCACTTATCTTTAATTTGAAAAAAAATGTTACTTGTACTCCAATCCTTTTCAAGTATATACTGAATTACTATATCTAACCAAAGGCTATTTATTTCAAATCTTATTTTAGAGGAATATCTTTGATAATTTATAAAGAAATAAATAAAAATACAATAAAGAAGAAGAAGAAGAAACAAAAGCATGAGTTTCTTAAATTCACACGCCTCTGTTTAAATCGAATCATTGAAACGAATCTTTATTCTTACTATCGTACCAGATATCGTTGTTCCTCGGTTTAAGAATAGACTAGAATTCATTCATTATTCTTGCTCCTTTCCAATACTTCGTATGCAACGTATTAAAACTCGAATCAGAAAATCGTCGTCTATCGTAGCTGCTTTCGGAAGGTAGGTAAGAGGAGTAAACGGGAGAGAAGGATCGAAACCTCTCGTTTATCGGAATCCTCGCTCTTTTCAATACCCTACCTTCCTTATTCATAGACCGGCTCTCGTATCTATCCGAATGAGTTTCTGCAATTCAAATTCCACGGAGTAAAGCGAATGAACGAATGAACGAATGAACGAACGAACGAACGAACGAACGAACGAACGAACGAACGAATGAACGAATGAACGAATGAACGAACGAAGAGAACGAGGGAGACGAGACGAAACGAAACGAACGGGAACGAACGAATAAACGAAAGAAAGTAGAGAAGCAGGTATGATGCAAGGGAAAGAGAGAAGAAAGAAATGCATATAGTATATTTGCACGAGTAGAAAAGCTCTCGAGACTCTCTCATCAACAATCATGACTTTATATCCTGTTTCCTCTTCTCCGCGTTCTCCTCATCCTTCAGATCTCTGACATACAATGACGTGCACATATGATCCTCAACCCAGCTCCAGTCTGTCTCTACTCTTCTCTTCTCTTCTTTACTTTACTCTACTTTTCTCTTCTCTTCTTTTCTTTTCTTTTTCTTTTTCTTTCCACTTTCAATCGAAGATCGATCGTATGTCGTGCCATGGCATGGGTAAGCTTGAAAAGTCTTCGAAATAGTCAAAATCGATATGTTTCTAAGGTACGATCTGTTTAAAAGCATTTCCCCTCAATCTTTTCTTTTTTTTTACTCTTTAAAGATTTCCTTTTTTTTGTGTTATTTATATTACGATGAAATATTACTTTTGTTTAATTGAAAATAAAAGATTAATTTGATTATTTTTCATTTTCCTTTTCAATCATTCTTTCTAGCGAAAGTAATTATTGTTACGTGATATATATAATAATTTAATTCGAACGATTTATCAAATTCTTACGCTAACGTGTTGGAAAAAGAAAACGAAGATGATACTTTCGGAGGAAGAATTCTGTCGTGTTACGGGGTCATGAATCACGATTTGCCATTCCTGTTGTGCTACTGTTACTGCTGCTATTGGGGGAAATGAATTAGACCTGGACCCAGGTGTATTGCAAAGAACACGTAAAAGTATCCCGGAAACGAGCAATCGTAGATAAAATAATGTTTGTTATAAAATGCCTTTGAACAATTCGGAAAATCGAGTACAAGAGATATCAGAAATTTTGATACTTTGAATTTCAATACGAAGGAAAGAAACGTGTTTTACCCATATCGATGAAATTTTACAAACTTTTGTCAAACGTTGTTATCGTATCGTTCATATTATTTTTCTTCTCCCACATATTTTTAGTTTGTATTTTTGTTTTTTTGTTTTTTCTTTACTGTATTTCATTTGAAATAATATGTTTAAATGAGAAAAAGAGACTGGTTGGTCTAATACTCGGTGGAAATGTTTTTATTTTTTTTATATTTTTTTCTAACTAATTTTCTTTTCTTCATTCGCGAAGTACCCATGAGAAAAGGTTTCGCGTATACTTTTCCAGGCAAGCAACGAGAACTCAAAGTAAATAAGAACGTCTTAAATTAGATCGTGAATTATATATGTATACATCTATATACATTCTATTTTGCACTGTAAATATACGACTGAATCTAGACCGACTTCGTGCAGCGAATATTTTCTAACTTCGTTATGCATAACGTCGTCTCTTTCTTATCAAGGAGAAAAAGAAGAAGAAGAAGAAGAAGAGGGGTACACCAGCGATTTGTAAACGGGGCGTGTTGGTGGTCTTTTGTTTAACAACCAAAAGTATTTATTTATTTTATAAGATTTGTCGGACGTTTATCCTCTTCTTTCTTTCTATTTTCTTTTTTGTCCCCTTTAGCTAATTAAAAGCAACGAGGCAACAAAATTCATTTTCGTGATTAAAAAATATAATTCGTAAGATGAAAAAAATTAAATTCAAAAATATTTCCTACTGGTAAAACGATTTTATAAAATTCTCTGGAAAAGAGACGAATGAAAGAAAAAATAATGATAAAATATAAACAACTAACGCAATCAAATAAAAATTTGTAAAGTAGAATGATGGAATATATTATTATTATTTTTTTTTTCGACATCCTGTCAGCCTAACAATTTGTGGACATTCGTCGCTAGTTCTTTACATATGTATGTTGCGCGCTCTTTACAAGCTTCACTTCCGTAAGATATTCATGTTGAACTTTATTATATCTTTGCTTGTTGTAAAACCTCACTATAAATATTCATACGAGTTTCGTACTTGGACGAAAAGTTTCTCTTTTAGAAGAGTTCGTGCGTTGGAAACACCGAATTGCGGTTCACATAATTACTTGGATACAGGAGAAAGAATAAGAAAGAAAGATAGAGTGGAGAACTTACAATAAGATTATTTTAATAAAATGGCGAATTATTACAGTATAATACATAATAAAATTAAAAAGGAAATCTTGTGTTTTCTAAATCTAATTGAAAAATTATATTAGATATTAATATTAGATTTACGGACTGAGTCAATTTGATTCATTTCAAATTTTTTTATTACATATACAGGGCGATATCTCTGTCCAGTTAGTCTCTGTCCTTTTTAACGCAGAATAAAAAAAGGAATCGAATAGTGTAAAAAAAAAAAAAAAATAAGGTTCCAGTTAAAAAAATGCAGGTGACCTTGCAATCTCCTCTATGCCTCCAGCCACGCAAAAGACGTTCAAGCCAAAAAATGCCCCACATCATGCCATGTAAGTTGGGTATATAAAATTTTTCATATTGTTATAAACAACGACAATATTCTAAATGGACAGAGATATTGCCCCACCCTGTATATATAAAAATTAAATATTATTTTTTTTAAATACATGTTGATTTTTAATGTCTTAATGAAATATGCGTAAATATTAATTCCTCCCCTCTATTCAACTCTTCATTCAAATAATGTTCGAAAGTTTTTAAAAACATGAGCAAAACAATCATGATAGAATACTTAGTGTTATATTAATTGGAACAATTTATTATCTTTTAGATTGGAGACTAGATTTCAGTCTCAATTCGTTGACTTCTGAAGCTATCGAAACATCCTTAGGGACAGTTCACATATGTACGTAATCCTAGATTCCAGACCATTACGATCGATTCGAGCGTGTCTCCCGATCGAGTCCGAACACCCAAGCCGGTGTCTCGATGACACGTTGGACAAGCGTCGAATCGAGGCTTTGGCAAGAGGTTTACAACGACGGCATAGTCAGTGTCCCTCGAGGGTGACCGCAATCCGTTCAAAGTTTCGCCATTATCTTCCTTAGAACATCCTGCTCAAATGCATCATATATATATCTATAGAGAGAGAGAGAGAGAGAGAGAGAGAGAGAGAGAGAGAGAGAGAAAGAGATTTATATATTCTACGTGAAAGATAGAGATACAAATGTATATAGACGAATAGATAGATAGATGGATAGATGGATAGATAGATAAATAAAAGGAAAAAGAAAGATTTCAGAAAGTATAAAGTTTGCTTACGTTCGTCACGAATCGGACCCATTTTGTTTTTCCATTTCGAATTCTTTTCAAGATCTATTGTTTCACATTAAAGTTGTGTCAAAATAAGTTCCTTTAATTTAGAAAATAGGAAAGGAAAAATAGGTTTCTTGTTACACTACACTTTTTTCGTATCTAATAATAATTATTAACATAATAAATTAGATATATGTATTTATATAAACATTGTGATTCACATATCAAGTAAATTATATAGCACGTATATAATCAGAGATATAAATAATTCAATAAATGTAGAAACTGTTTACAAGTACAATTAAGTAGCGTATATTCATAATTATATTTTGTTATATTATAAATGTAAATTTATTGATATAAAAATAACAGAGAGAATTTTTAAGATTAACATAAATTTAATCCAAAGGTCGTGGTTTCAATTCCCACAGAGGATGATTATTTTTTACTTTCTTGGGAGTACTTTTTTGATGAAAACATTGGAATTGAAATAATAGTAATATAGTTATAATAATTTTTTAGGGTTTTGTCGATTATATGGTTTCAGGTAGTTTGAGAAGATTAACCATTGCTTGAATTGGCTGAATAGATTGAAGTACTATTTTAAAATGATTTTTTCACCAACGCTAACCGTGAAAAGTATTTAAAACGACTTGAATTCTAAATACGAATAAATTGTCTTTTAAATACAATTGAAAAAAAATGAAAAGAAAAACAAAAGAAAATGAAATTATTTTACAAATAAGGTAATATATCTTTGGTTTTACTTCGCGTCTATATTTTCGATAGAAATATTGTTTTTGTAACTCCTGCTTTCAAAGTTCAATTTTTTAGCCTTGTTTAGCAACCGTAAAGTCGCATATTCTCGTGATGGTGGTAACTATGTAGTAACTATGGTTGTTACTATAGTAGCGTGCAGGAAAGTAGTATTTTCCAACCAATTGACCGTGCGGGAATAAAAATTTCCCTATCACTTTAATTAAAATTAAAAAAAAAAGTTGAATGAATGAATGAATTTTGCATTTAATAACTGTGCGGTTAATTTTCATTTTGGCGCTAAAAAATAATATTATTTTTGTTCTATTATCAGTAATTAAGATCTAAATTTGAAATAATAAAAATACGATTATATGAAAATGAATTAAAAACTTTATTTAAAATGTAACCCTATTATGGATTAATTAAAATTTTTTGATAACTAATATAGTTAAGCTAATTACAACATTTCTTTGTAAGTGAATAATTTCTCTCTATTGAACTTTGAAAGCAGTCGTTACAAAAAATATTGTTCGATAAATATGTCCTAACTGAGGCATTCACAGGGCTTAATTGAGACACTCGCCAGAAGAAACAAGGCGTTTACGACGAGACCGAGTACTTCGCACATATGTATCCAAAATATCTATTTTTTCGATTAAAATAAATATTCTTACGATAGGAAATATCCGGATAAACGTTTTGTCATTGCATTCTTCGGTAAGCGACCCAGTTAATTTGAATAACCTTGAATGACATTAAATAATATTATTAGGTTCTTTGAAGTATAGTATTAGAGCGAGATTGAGTGGTGAAAGAGCGAATAAAGAGACAGGTAGAAAGCGAGAGAGAGAGAGAGAGAGAGAGAGAGAAAGATACACTTGAAGCTGTCTAATTAAGTAGCACTTTGAATATAAACGTCTGAAGGCGCGGACTCAAGAATTACTTCGACAACAATCGACTAAAGTTCAAATTACAATATAAAAGCGAGCACGTTTGACTTGTGTTTTCTTACCCATGTATCCACCTTTTTACAATGTAGAATTAAATTAACAATTACCCTTCATATCGAATGGGAAATGAGAAGGAATTATACGAAGAATAAAAGAAAATACGTTAACAAAGAAAAATTATCAAATTTTAAAACGAAATAATGCTATACTCGTGTTATTGAAATATTTCTTTTTTTTTTTAAATTAATTATTATTATTATTATCTAAAAGAGAAAAATAATAATTTGTAAGAATAGAATTATATAAGAATTATTGAAGAAGTTAGAAAGAAAATTTATAAGCTAGCGAAAGATCGTACGTTTGATTTGAAAAATATTACATACATCAAATTGTATCAGTTAAGGGAATCTTTTTTTTTTTGAAAAATAGTAAAGATGTAATAGGAAATAGAAAACATGAAAAGAGAACAGATGAGAGATAACAGATAAAGGAATAGAAGAAGGTAAGTATGTAACTATATACATTGACGTGATAGGTCGTGATAGGTGGGTGATGGAAAATGTTAGAAATCCGAAAAAACGAGGAAAGAAAGATAGATAGATATAGATAGAAAGGAAAGAGAAAGAAAGAAAGGAAAAAAGAATGACAGAGTGAAAAAGAAAAATACAAAAAAAAAATAAGATGAAGCAGAAACCGTAGTGCTTTCCGTGCTTCTCTATCCGTCTTTATTCCACGGTTTACTGTTGTGGAGACGAAAAGGCAAGATGTGTAGTAACGTTAGTAAAGAGAGTGAGAAGAAAAAGTATGTTAGAACTCAACGTATAACGCTACTAGTAGTTGAAGTTCGCATAGTTTGAGCTGTCCACGATGATGGACGATGACGGAGAACGCTTTGATGTCGTCTCCCTCCCCTCAATCCCACCAACCCTTATACACTTTCTTCTTATCGGTGTATTTCTCATCCAACACATTCGCAAACGATAACGAAGTGGAATCGAACTACTAAGAGGATAATAACGAGTTCTAAAGCTTGCCGATAAATTCTCTCGTAGGAGGTTGTTCTTTTTCTTCGAACGTTGTACGCGCGCTTCAGGTAAAAAGAACAGGTAGAATCATGGGGGGAAAGAAAAAAATTAAAAGGAAGAAAGAGAGAGGAAGAGAAGGAGGGTGGGAGGAAGGAGGAGGAGGATAAGGTAAAAGAAGGAGAGAAAAGATACGAGAAAAGTTGGCTCGCTTTTCTTGTAAAGACGATAATATTTATCTTCCACATTTTCGAAGAATGTTCGATTTGGAAGCACACGATATTTCTTTTTCTTTTTTTTCACTTCTTGATTAACTAATTATTTATTAGAAAAGTAAAAAAAGCAAACAAGTTGAAAGTGGGGTCTTCAAAGGTTTCATTGAACGATTATATAATAATGTTGTTCTTTTATCGATTTTTGTGAAAGAATTAGAAAAATAACATTAGGAGTTATAAAAATAACATAGGAGTATATATATATATATATATATATATATATAAATTATATAATTATAAATTTGATCTGAAAGAAAGAATATTTTGTAACAATGTAAAAAGTGATTTTTTTATAGTCTGTTTTTTCGTTTACTTTTATAATCATTTATTACATAATTTACGTACAATGTATAATAATAATAATAATAATAATAATAATAATAATAATAATAATAATAATAATAATAATTGTAATTATGTTTTAGTTTGATTTATATTAAACTCGAAGAGAAAAATTTCTTACTTCCGATACTCTCTCAAGAATTTTTTAGCTTACTACTATTCAAATTAAAATTGTTCTCCAAAGTCTGACAAAATGAAAGAACAAAACAAAAAAAAGAAGAAAAGGAAAGAAAAAAAGAGGGAAGAACGAAGTAGTATTAACAATTTGCGACTTTGTTCGTTAACGAGGATAAAAGATCTCTTGAAATGAGGTTGTCTATGAAGAAAGCGATTGGTTATTCTCAGAGAGAAGATGAACCGAGATCATTGAGATCTAACTGATCCAGTTGGTGGAAAGACCGATAGAAGTTGAAGCAGCAGGGTTATACATAGTTATCCCTCGCGGCTAAGTAGAAAGGAGTAATTAACGAGGCCGCAATTAACTCTGCTGACTTTTCGATCGATCGTCGATATGTTCTTCGTGCATGCATACATGTGTATATATATATATATATATATATATATATATATATATATATATATATATATATATACATATATATATATATATATATATGCATATATACACATATATCTTTCACCTTATCTTTCTATTCCTATCTGTATCATTTTCTTTTTTTTTGCGATACACGCACACACAGAAAAAAAGACAGTCGAATTCATACAGTCAAAAGGCAAATAAGGAAGTAAAAAATCATATAAAATTTTTGCGAATCGAAAAAAAATAATTACATTTCGTGTACCATTGAAAAATATAATATCTTCCAAATTACAAGTAGATTATTCTTGGCTAGATTCTCCTTCCTCTTTTCTTTTCTTTTAATTTTTTTTTCGATACATTTACGCCTACGTAAACGTTCGCATGTATAAAAGCGTAAATAGAGAGTGGTTTTTATGATCGCACATGCATAAAACGCGTAGTCTGGATTAAACACTCATCAAAGGTATATATGCATATGCAGGTAAATTGAAAAGGGCTAACTGTATTTCTAAAGAGAAAAAGAGGAAGAGAGAGAGAGCTGTCTAGAGTGTTTTAAAATTTTGATATCCTCCTTGTCCTATCCTGAGTTTAGGTACGTTTCGAGAAAGGGAACTATAAAAAATATCCGTAGAGTTCGTCGCACTTGTATATATCCAAGCAAAAAGTGCAATCTATATTTTTCTACCAACCAAAGAGTACATAAAAGACGAGTTACGACGAAACTGCCTCGAAATATGTATATATATATACATATAAGCTAGGGTTTATACGTGTGTATATACGTATGTTTATACGTATTAATATGTGCACGTAGTATATGTGTTTATACAACTAGGGTCGAGAGACTCAATGTAAAACTCCATCTACGAGTCTGTAATAGAAGTACTAGGTTTCTACGGTGACCACCCATACCACTTTTATCTTTTTGTCCCGACGAGAAACTACGTTTCCGAAGTTATTTTCGCTATACGCGTGTGAACGCCTAGCGAAAATTGTTGTTACCGGGAAAGTTGTACATACATATGAATACATACCAATGAGAAATTTCGTCATGATGAGATTATATATATAATAATAATACATGGCTAAGTTAGATGGTTTTTATATGTAGATATTTAATACATATGTATTTATATATTAGAATACAACACTGCAAAGATTGTGTATTCATAGCTATGTAAGAAGCTTCTGAACGTTCTTACATCGTCATGTAAGATGATTAATGATCTTGACGTTGTTGGATATATTTATGTTATGGGGGTGAGTGCTTTCTACCACACAACTTCCCGGAGTTAATTGAATCTCAAGAATACGGATAGAAAATGACGTTCGAAAATAACTTAAAAGCATGTTACTTGACTAGTTTCATTAATATTGTTATAAATATTTTATAATCAAATTCACTGAATGAATTTTAACGTAAATCGTAAACATATTGGTCAGTTCATTTGTCCGTTATGAATTTCTAGTTTCCCATGTCTACGTTGGTGTACGTACGTAAAATAAATACATACGCTTCCGAAACAGCATTAATTTGTTTTCTACGTGCACTTAAAATGATATGAATACGTATGGTACACGGGATAAACGTGGTATGTTGGATATTTCGAGTATTTCCTAGCGTTTCTACGATCGTTTTCTTTTATTATTAATTTTGTTGTTTGTTCTAGAAATTTAGAGATTCAGGAAATTTGCTTAAAATGAAAAGTGAGAAAGATATATATGATAGAAAAAGAGAGAGAGGGAGAGATAATGCACTTTGAAAATTGCACGCTGATGTATGTGTACAAAACTTGTGAAAATATTGTTTTTTGGGGAATATAATTATGAATAGATGACACAATAGTGTAATAGAGAAAAAAGATATGATAAAAGGAAGAAAAAAAAACAAATAAAAGAATCAGAAAGATGAGTGATATAATTGAAATAAAGAGATCTAATGGATTTGTTACTCTTGTACCGTTACTCACGGTAAAATTTATTCGCTCCTAGAACGGAAGGTTACGGGCCTTTGATCTCGGGGCAAAATCTCCAATGGCGTTTTTATATCCATGGTTTACTGATAAAAATTTTCCGGAAAATTCTCCTGTCCGCAAGAAATGCTTTCTTTCGTGGAATTTTGCAATTTAAACGCGCGTACCCGAGTGAGGCGAAAAAAAAAATAAAAATCGAGAAAAAGGATTTAGAACAAAGTCGGAGATATTGCTTCGAAGAATTTTCTTTTTACGGAAATCGTATCGTTTGAGTATTATACGTATTCATTCGAATATGGTGAAAAAATATTTTAACTATTAATTTTTTAAACAATTTGTATTACATTTTATTTTTGCTATTATATATAGCTGTCACCCATGCCGCGATATTATAAAAGAAAAAACTCAAATATAATATCATACGTGCTCAAATTTTAAAATAACATATTGATTTGAATGTTTTATAAATTTATTTTTAATATTTTATAAGTACAATAGTTAAACCTTAAGCTTTATAATTTTGTAAATAACATGAAAGTACAATAAGTAAAAAATCGTGATAGAAAAATGAAAATAAGTGACAATTCGTCGTTGGAATGAAAAGAATTAAGATTGAATATATATATGTTTGGGGGTGTAAATATACATTTGTATATATATATATATTTATTTATTTATTTATTTATGACTAAGAAAGAATCGTTAAAAACTTTTTATTCGTATGATTTTGAACAACGTTTTTCTGAACGATCGAGTAAAGAATCTAAAAAAAAAAGAAGACAAAAAAATGAAAAACATGGAATTTTCGATATCTCCGATTTTCGTATTATTGCGATGACCGCAATAGAATAATAAAAAGAAGGAAGGGATTAAACGATAAAAAGTACCTTCGTTTCTCGTACGCAAGCTCGTACGAGGAAATAGGAATGAAACGGCAATCTTTTTAATCCGGTTAAGCCGAAACCCAACGTGACATCGTCGATCGTCGTAAGTGTTCGCGATAGTAGAATGGGAGGAAAATGAAAATTAAATTACCTTTTCCAACTCTCGTCGCGGAGAGTGCAAATTAATCGCTTCGAAGCCGTTGATAGGGTTCCCCTAATCGGCCGAGTTCATTTGACTTCTTGCATTTTTCTTTTAAAGGAACGCTTATGAAAAGTTTAAGAAGGTTCTATTTCCCCTGTCCACCATCCCCTCACCACTCTCTCAATTTCTCATTTTAATTATATTTTTCGTTATTATCGATTAATCTCGAAAGTTTTACCAACGTCGTTTACTCGTATCGACAGTGATCCCATTCGTACGATAATTTGAGGCCCTGTACGATCCAAAATTCGTGGCGTACGATCCATTTGGAATTTTGAAAACTTGATGACCTTTTTTTTTTTTAGTCTACAAACTTTGGAAAGGTGCACCCCCACCACCACCGCCACCACTACCACCACCCCTACCACCACAACCCCTACCACCACCACGATACGATCCGTGTACGATCCAGTCTTCTATCTCCTTGCGGACCGCCGTTTTTATCGTTTTCATGATAGGGTTTTGAACTTGATGACTAAAAAAAAACACTTTTTCCACATTCTCAAAATTTTGTCCGAGAAATTGTAGGATTTTTGTCGGACTTCAAATTTTCCCGGGGCGTACGATAATTTTACGCCCCTGTGTCGATCAGACGAACTAAAGTCTCTGGGATCACTGCGTATCGACCAAATATCATTCCGTCACGAAACTTTTTTCAAATTAAACGAGCATTTTGGTTAGATCTTAAAATGGCAGAGTGTAATAAAGTAGATTCTATTGTTTCCGATTCTCGGTTAGCGTTGATAACAAATTGCCGATGATCACGGATAGTTATCGTTCTCTCTGTTGAAAGCGACCGAAAATAGTCTTTCATATTGGTTCGATCGTTGCTCTAAAAGCAAAACGACAGACGGAACAAAAAGAGAAAGAGAGATATAGATAGATAGAAGTTGTGTAGGACGATTTGCTGGAGTGGAAGATCATCGATGGACTCGTAGTATAGTCTAGAAAGAAACTTTGGTAGTTCTACGCAATTCGTAATGATGTTGCAAAGAGAGAAATCGAACATCATTGCTCTATATCTAAAAGACACGATAGAAAGTTTCGATTCAAGGAAAACGATACCGAGTTCTACTCGCAAGTTAATCTATCTTAGAGTTCACTTGGTAATACTTTCGAACACTTCCGTCAAAGGATCAATTTTCCATCGATTGCTACTTCGTCATTACTTTGTCCCGCGTTTCTACCTCTTTATAACTTACACGTTTACGTCGTATATGTAAATTTCTGTGTAACATAAGTGGTCATTTTAGTTTTAAGTAGCACTGTTACAAAATGAGAGAATAATTTTCGAGAATCTCATTCGAGTAGCAACGCTAATCTATTCGATATAAATTTACATTGTACTTAATTAACATATTGCGTACGGGATTACGAAATATCTCATTTTGATGCTGTGTTATAAACGCGTATCAAAACGAATTTAAAATCATTCGATTATATTACTATATTGTTCTTTTATCACTCTCCCTTTTATGAGTTCGAAACTAGGACAGGTTCGTCCTTTCTTTTTTTTTTCCAGACGATTCATTTATTCGTGTACTAACTGCATTCAGTTGCTTGACTTTAACGATTTAAAGGGGAACTTTTCAGTATAACTAGATCGTTGACTTGATTACAAATTATATATGTAAGATTTATTGAATTTAAATAGAAATATTTATTATAATAGAACAAATATTTAATTATTAAGGTTTAATATAATAATAAAGAGATAGAAAAGAAAAGAAAAGTAAGTAACAATAGTTAGGAATCTTAAGTACACTCGTATTACACTCTTTCACTTACAAATAGTCGCACCGAATCAAGAAGGCGATTCTTCGCCGCGCTTATATACTCATTCACCCCACCAATGGTCCCAATCACTTCCGTCAATCATTCTCGAAATCTCCAGACTATTTCCGACCGATTAAACAAAAGACCTCTTCCCGATTTCCGGTTCGGGAGACATTCGGAAGACACACTCAATTCATACCGCTGCATGCACTCACACTTGTACCCATATCGCTGCGTGCACTCACACTCATACCCATATCGCTGCGTGCACTCACACTTATACCCATATCGCTGATACTCTTACACATCTTTCACATTCATCAATTGTTTTCACGCATACCATACACTCGCACTCTTCGTCTTTCTCTCACTCTTACATATATATATATATATATAATAATAATAATAGAATCAATAAATATATCTTACAAATGTATAAATATGAATGAAAATATTGCTTTTGTGCATCCTTTCAAGATTTTTAACACGTTTAAAAAATGAGAGTTTCAAAAGCACGTTGAGCAAATAAAACGTTCTACGAAATGTGTTAAAATAAGTTTAGAGAAATGAATCTGGGAGGATAGATTTTTACGTAAAAAATGTATCTACTTTTTAAATAGACGTCGAACTTTTATCAAAATAATTTCACGAAAATATAAATCCATTCATTTCTTATGCGCAATCGTAATGAAAAACAAACCGAAGAGCTTTAGCGTTCTTCCATCCTTTCTCATTTTAGACGAGTTCGAATAATACATTTATATAGAAAGTTAAGGATACAGTTTTCTCATAATATCGAACTAGAATAAGCAGATCCGAAAGTAAACGGGAGGATGGAGAAATTTCCATAACGAGGAGAATCGAGCGACAAAGCAATTACGAGGGTGATGATTATCGGAGCATACGCAAAGAGAAGAATGAGAAAGTGAATAGGGTGAAAGGAGGAGTAGTAGAAATCGGGTGAGAAGAGAGGAGAGTATGGGTAGGTAGGGTAGATTACGAAGGGGGATGATTCTCTAGCGGCTTACCGCGTTGAGTTTTACGATCGTAGAATATCCTCTGGTCATTCGCCTGTAAACTTTGACGGTCTATTTCCGTGCATTTCCGCTGTTATTTCCGCAAACCGCTTCCGTACCGAGTTCCGTAGTTACCATCCTCTTTCCCGTATCAAGGACAGCTTTGCTTAAAGCTTCATGCTACTTGGCTCATTATATTTTCGTTATAGTATACCGTATCGTAGATGATAAATGTGAGAGAATTAACGTTGAATTCGAATGGGAGTTTTATACTTTGAGAAACATCCATCGTGTTTTGTCTACCGAATATTGTGAATTCATTCGGTTAGTTCGAAACAACCAACCATTCATAAAATATCAAATTCGCTTTATTTTACGTACGGTATTATATATTAATTTTATTATTCGATTTAAAGAAATATTTTAATAAAACGAAACGTTTTATAAAATAATTATACATGTATATAGAATAAGAGGATAATTATTAACGAGAAGCTAATAGGAAGATTCGTATGAATAAACGAATAAATAAATATTCGTACCTTGTGCTTGGTTCGATGGCGATGATAATGATTCGGCCTTGGATGCTCGACGAGGACATGTTCGGTGGTAGAAATGGCGGTGGAGGTGGTGGCGGCGGAACCGGAGGCGAAAGTAGCATTGTTTTTCGTCGAACGCGTATGAGTCCTCGACGATTGACTTGCCGATTGTTGTTGCTGTTGTTGTGTCCTTATCGGCGATTGTTGTCGTTCTTTTTGAGCTTCGTGACATCGGCATACCGTGGTAACTGTACCACCACCGTGGCCACCAGCTCCACTTCCGCCTCCTCCTCCGCCTCCACCCCCACCCCCGAAGGATCCACCTCCGCTTAATGCTGCCGCAGTCAGCTTGCTGGCATAATAATACATCGCGCACATTTATCCGACGAAAACTTAACACCACGTCCAGCACGCCACTTCACTCCTGTCATCACTGACGTTAGCGATGACGATCGATGATCTTTACAAGCTCGGTATAAACGAGCTCGAAACGTTAAAGAATCTTTTCGTCGATTCGCACTTGCAAAGACTCGACGATATTTTCCTTGTCTTCGCGGCAAATCTATGAGCACCACCTTCTTCTGGATCGGCTCCAACAAGCAAAGGGAACTTTCTTAATCGTTGCTGCTGCTTTCCTTCCTTTTTTTCTTTTTCTTTTTTTTCTTCTTCTTCTTCACGATTTATTTCTTTCGTATAATGTTTTTGGCTATTTTTCTCGTTTCTACGATTTAGGCAAAGAACGAAGGTCGTTCTAAAATCTTTCTCTATAGGTATTGCATTAAAAAAGAAAACAAAAAAAAAACAGAAAAATTTCTTTTTCGTTTAATGATAAAAGACAGAAAAATTTATTTTTCGTTTAATGATAAAAGACAGATCAAAAAGAAAACGATCGTAATTAAAATTGTGTTTTTTTATCTCAAGAGAATTTTTCCTTTCTTTCTTCCTTTCCGGCGTTTTCATTCTATTCCATGTTTAGGTACTCGAGCGAATACCTCGACGAGTCTCCCTTAACATTCGGAACTTCATTATGGTTACACGAAACGAAACTGGTTGGTCTGTAAGCATACTTAACGATTGTTTCCCAGAGTTTCGTCAACGATGGTAGAGGACATAGGAGAGTTTGATGGAGGTCGTCCTGCTGAAAACCACCCTACCATGGCTGATTCCGTCTACAATTGAACTCCCAACACTGCTGCGAATTCGAGAGAACTGCTGGTATATAGACTACACCATCCTCTTTCCATTTCTATCCCTATCTCCTATCTCTATTCCTATCTCTATCTCTCTTACTATAATAGAAACGACTAGACGAGTGAGCGTGTCACAACATGAAGAACAAAATTTCTCAATATCGGTTTACGTTTGCTATGCGGCTATGTTCTGACGAAAATCTACCCACTGATCTCCTCTCAATTCACGAATACTACCGAAAAAAACAAAAAAAAAAACAAAAAAAAAACAAAAAAGAAAACAAATCCTACCGGTAAAGTCGAACAAAGGGTTATCTTCGAACAATACCGTGTTCCTGCACTGTTATGACGTTCGAGAATTGAAACGGACGACCTTGTTGTAAGCATCGTTATAAAGTGACAAAGTGACTTTTTTATCAAGCGAAATTGTGCATTCAACTTTATTATCTCAAGAGATAATAAAGATTTTTGTTTACCTACTTATATTATAAGAGTTTTTCGTTACGCGTAAGTTATCATGTTTCAAAGATCATCTTTATTAATTATGTTCGTTTCTGACGACTATTGTATAATAATATCATATTGTAACAAAGCTGGTATAGTTTTAACAGTAGCTTCTAATTCGTCTTTCAACACTGCAGAAAGGTATTGAAATTCGAAGCTTTAGGAATTAAACGATCAAAGTGACTATTATTATGTTGAATCTTGTGATCAGCGATGTTCTTTTTAAAGTATCACGTTACATCATCCTTATCTAACAAAAACAAAAATCCTTTCATATTCATTTACGAATCTCTGGACTGTACTCTCACTTTGAATGACTTTTGGATATTTCAAAGAGCACATTTAAATACAATTTAAAATAGTTGACAAATGATCTTTAGAGAGATCTATAGTTTCATTCTCTATCTGCTTTCGAAGACAATCCAATTAAGGTCTATATTTAAATAATATTATAAATTGATTAATCTTAAACATAATCTTAAACGATAAAATAGAACAGATTTTGAAGAAATGCAAGATGCAATGGCATTAATAATTTTTCGAAAATGTCGAGGTAAGAATGAAGTTTCCAATTTTCAACGGTTGTTCACAAAGTAGCATTGTGTTATAGAGAATAACACATCTCGCAATCGAAACGACTACGACCATCCGAACTCATTAAAATCTGTATATTGCACAACGGCAAAGCCAATTTATATTTCTCAATGAAAATAACTGCCATGAAGTTACTGGCAAGTTACCATTCATAGTCTTTTTTTCATTCCTTGTAATACTGTCAAATTTAATATTCTCAAAGTTTCGTTATCTTATTCATCGAAACACGAATGTTCTTATAATTTCTCGAAACTTGATAGAATTCTTATCATTGTTCGTAATTATCGAATTATATATTTTTGTTTTATTTATTTTCAATTACACGAGAGTAACTTCTTTTTTTTTAATTTAAAACAGAAACAAAAGCGTTGCGTGTGTCAAGGGATTTGCGTCAAGATTGGTAGATAATCTTCTCTTGTTCTTGAAATTTTTCTAATGCAAAACAAAAAACGTGACGGTTATTTGTTAACGATCAATGTTACCAACGTATTGGGTGAATCAGTAAAATTCAATCCTCAATAGTATAGGAATATTTATCAACCAATAGGATGAACCGTAAGCAAAGTATTCGTGATGTCTCGCGATAAATACGTGTGGCAAACCGAACGAATGAATAATCAATATCGAGCACTGACTATTTCGATAATTAATTGTCATTGTGATCGGAAATGCAGATAGGAGAAGGGGGTGCAGAGAGAGAGAGAGAGAGAGAGAGAGAGAAATTGTGAGATAGAGATAGAGATAGAGATGCATTGACGAGGTTCGACATGACGTGATACATCACGATACCACATGACGTGTCTGTTGAGACATGAATGTTGCATGAGAGGAAATATTAGTGGCTCGTATCTTGTCCTTTGGGAAGATACTACGACGTTGTGTCTTTCTATGATGATCATGGGGATCGCACGAAGATTCTTTGTTATACTAAGAGATTGTATCATAATATCTTTTATATCTCATCATAATTGTTTGTTTTTCCATGATAGTATAATAAGACAAATATTTACCAAACGGTACGGTTAAAAAGAAAATTCTAAAGATATTATAATCATTAACGGTATAAACAAAATTTGATAGAAGAATATTGAAATATTTCATTATCTCTTTTTCTTGAAAGTTTTAAAATATTATTCAAATGAAATGATTGTTTCTTTATTTTTTTTATATAATTTTTATTATTACAATTTATTGACAATTTGAGTAATATTTGTGTGAGTTTATTCGAATGGGGGACGGGAGGGGGATGCTGACTACAAGATTATACGCGTTTATTACCAACATAAAACGATGATAACACGAATGAGAGAGAGATAATCGAAGATAATTCTTTGTAATTTGAACCGTATGCCGAATTTCTACGACAAAAAAATCTTATTGTATCTCTTTCGCGTATATATATATGTATGTATGTATTTACTTTTTTATTTCCAACTTAAGATTGGTGATAGAATTACGTCCCTATACCTAGTGAGAGAGATTATACCCGAGAGAAGAACGGTTTACGACTTAGCGTCGATGGTCAAAGCCTTTTAAAGCAAACCTTTTTTACGATACTTTTCCTTTCTTTACGATCACTTAGAATTTAAATGGAACGTGATTTCGAGGTAGCGAGAACGGGCCCCTTCCCCCACACTCCCACGTACACCCCCTGTCGTAAAGTAGATAAAATCTTGCGTTATCGATCAACGTCGAAGATTTAACATAGAACATTTTCCTATCAACTTTTTTTGCGAATTTACGTTGTTTATTTTTTTGTTCTTTTTTTTCTTTTAATTATTAACTCACCGTATCGACAGATTTTATTATATCATAGTTCGTTTTTCATGGTTAACCAACAATATTATCTAGATCATTCGTATCACAATTACTCACGGTGAACTAATTTAACGATAATAAAGGTCAAATTCTCTCTCTCTCTCTCTCTCTCTCTCTCTCAATAGTCGAACGAACTATAATCCGACAGGAAGATTGGGGTTGATGTACTATTCCTCTCATTCCTCCCCCTCCAATTTCCTTTCCCATATAGCCCTTCTCTCTTGCCTTTTCACCACACAATATATTCTCGACTATGATACTAAAATTTCGATCTCATCACAAGCTGCCAGTAATATCGAGAACCACTTCACTTATCCGATTTTCTCTGTCCCATAGTAGTAGTAGTAGTAGTAGGGTTTATTATCCTTGTAATAAGAACGAGTATCGTCGAGAGAGAGAGAGAGAGAGAGAGAGAGAGAGAGAGAGGGAGAGAAAGAGAGTAGTTATCGATCGTAAAAGTAACTTAATCGAGAGACACGTTCTCGCTGTGAGTACGTTTTCGATAAATTTCATTATCTGACTAAAGAGGTTTGGAGGAGAGGGGTTAGGAGGATTGATGGTGGTGGTGGTAGTACACGTATACGCACGTTGACGTATACGTCGTTTTAAAAAGCATTGAAAAGTTGAAGGAATGGGACGTAAAGGGGAAAAGAAAGGTACCACCGACTGACTGAAATGATAAAAGGAGAAAGAAAAAGGGAGGGAAAAGGGTTAGGGGGTATAACAGGGAGGCAAATGAGAAAGCAGAAAATTTGACGTGAGGATAAGGTTGAAGAGAATTCGCTCGGCCGTTAAATCCTCGTTCCTACTTCCTCCTCTTCCCGTTATTCCTCTTTCCCCCTTATTCCCTTGGTCTTTTTCTCTTAAAGCTTCATCCCCCACTCGCCTCCCTAACCGATTCGCGAAACACTCGAGCAGTTTCGAAGCTCATTGTCGCGGTAATTTCTTTCCGGACGGTTTCCAATAAACCTTCCCCTCTCGTTTTATCCTCGACGTCCTTTTAATCCATCTTTTTCCGTCCGTTCGTAGCATTAACCGTGTTTTTGAAAAGCTTTCACGACACCAATAATAACAGCAACGGCAATAGCAATAGAAAAAGCAGCACCACCAGCAGCACTAGCAGCAGCATCAGTAACAACAGCAGCAGCAGTAGTAGAATAAGAAGAAGAAGAAGAAGTAGGAAAAGCGATAATTTGAAGTTTGGAAGGATTTTAACACTGGCCAAGGGACATAATTGAGAAAGAAAAACGCGAACTGTGAATTCGAACGAGAATACCAGGAAGAAGACCGATGAATTCTTATCTATCGACGATGCTTCTCAATACTTCCTTTTCCTTCGTATTCTCATAACTCATTCGATTTCGGATTATATGGAATCTCGATGCTCGAATGCTGCAAAAATTTATTATAACTGTGAACCATGCTTGAACATATGTACGTGTATATACGCGTATGTATAATGTTCGTACAAAGGACTTTTGTGTATAACAGGTAGTACTATTCTAACGTCTATGAATGTGTTCTCGTTTTTCCTTGCGAAACATGAAATAACATCAAAATATGACACGTTACGCGTGGGTCGTAAAAATAATAAAACATACACATATGAAATACGTTACGTTTTACATCGCGAATACCATCGGCATTTTGATGTTTCACATCGAATATTCTTTTCCCATTGACACGTTTCTTTTATACGCGGTCTACTAAATTTATTTCTTTTGCAATACCTTCCCGAAGGCAGAGGAACACGAACGAACCTCTCTTTCTCTCTTTTTCTTTCTTTCTGGAAATCTCTTGTAAACGCGTTGGCCGGTTTTAAAAGAGAACAGAAAGAAACGCGATGAAATACGACGGGGAGAGCGCATGTTTTTAACATTTATCGAAACAAAGCGGATTCTGTACGTATAGGTTGGATAAAATTTCTTTTTAGGTCATCCTTCGTCGACCTCGTTAACTTTGACCCAATCGTGCTCGTTCTTCGTTAACACGATTCTCTTATTAAAAAATTTTTTTTTATCGAACTTTGTTCGCTCGTCGCGAATTTTTGTGTTGAGATTTTTGCGAAGAAAGAAAAATGTATATGTACATTTATATACAATTGTGAGCGTAAATTTCTAGCACTCAATTAATTTTTTACTTCCACTTTGTTTCCTCGGCTTATTATTTAATGTTCGTTGCAACCAATATGTATATTTGGAAAATTATCGATTTAATATTTATTCAAACAATTTGTTGTTGTACGCGAATATTATCACAATTAATCGGATGATATTTTGTAATCGTTTCAAAGAAAATTGCGAAGATTTAATCTTAACAAAAATAAATCGTTAATTAAATCCTTGCAAATCGTTTAAGTCTAAGTAAGCATAAAATTATTTACCAAAAAATTTCTTTGTCTAACGAATAGATCGCGCCAATACGAACTCTTGTTTTAATCAGATAATTTTAACGGAAGATTAATAGATTTAATGAAAAACTACCTACAAACGTATAAATTTCTTCTCAAATAACTTGTTTGTCTAACTAGAGTATCAAATCATTCAATTTCACAGAAACAAAAAACAAAAAATAACGTAAGCATTGAATTCCCTTTATAAAGGAATAAGAGAATAAAACCATCGATGAGTTTGCAGAGAAGAAAGAATCGTTTAAACGAAGTGGCTGAAGATTAAGTACCGTGACGCCGTGAAAAAACGATCATTAGACGATTATTAGGAGTAAAGTGAAGAGACACAGGATAAACTCAGGTGCGAGAGATCGACTGATTGAGGCCGGGACGAAGTTTCATTTGGGTCGCAACGAGTACTAGGGAACGAGTGCCAGAAAGGTACAGAGAAGGGTTCAGAGAGGGTGTGTATTTGAGTGCAGAACACTCGAAACGATATACAGAGTAACACACTGCTCTTATTCCCATCACAGGTCGGAGATAGTTTTTCACCCCCGTTACCTCAACACTAGTCCTATACACACGCTGAGCTTCTCTGCTTTACCTCTTTTCATTGAGTCGAAGCTTTTGCGAGGGTCAGGAAAAGGGAGAAAACTCAACCCTATTTCAAACGTATTTTCTCGTACCCTTACTCTTTTTCTTTCTCTCTCTCTCTCTCTCTCTCTCTCTCCTTTTGGTTTGTTCACTCGTTCTATCCTACCTTTGTTTCCTACCTCATAAACGAGAAAATATAAACAGAGTAGTGGATTAACCTCATTAGTAGACGGCTCCGTGATATTCATCAAAGAATCGTATCGTGCCCTGATTTCTAATGGTCGACAAAGACAAAATCCTTAATGTCCCTCCCCCCCTCCCACTACGACAATCCACAAAAAAATTTTCTCTTATTCTTGTTTCGATCAAGGTAGTATTACTAAAATCTTATTGTTAAATTGATACGCACTTTCATATAATGTGATATTTTTACAACATCAAGATCCAATTGTCTATAGTATTAGAAAATATTGTAAGAAAAATAAACGATTATCGGTTATAAATTGATTTTGATTTTAGAACTCGTGCGTTTGGACGACCAAATAGGCGACTTTGTAGGATGTAACAACGGCCGAGAAGGTAGTTTCACCACGATTACCTAAGATAAAGTGAGCGAACATTAAGGAGGGATCTTGGAAGAGCTCGAAGGATAATACCGAGAGAAGCTGAGTCTCGAGTCGACGATAACGGAAAGGGTGTGGAGGACAAACAGGGGTGGTTGTCTCAGTCAATATTGAAGTTTCGTGCTCGGTTCACAGCTCGTCCCTACATCCAGAGCCTCCATACTACTCTGAGTGTGTTGTCTCCAGGATTTTCGTTTCACCCTTCCATTCTTTTCTTCTTTCTCTCTGAGTGTGTTCTCTTTTACCCCTGTTTCTTATACCCTAAATTCAGCCGCGAAAGCTAAGAAAAATCGTTCTTCTGGAATCGTTGAATTCTATCCGTATTCTCTGGGGAACTTCGGTTTACGTTAGGCTTGAGAAATGGATAACCGTTTTCTCTCTCTCTCTCTCTTTCTCTCTCACTCTCTTTCTTACTCTTTCTTACTCTTTCTTTCTCTTTCCACGTCCATCAAAGAAGGTTACACTGGTTCTCTCGACTTGGTATTCCCGAGCATCGCTTAATAATGATAATTCTCCAGAGAATAAACATTTTTTCGCAAGCCAGTTATTTATTATCCCTAGCTCGTCCAAATATCTCGCGTTTGCTTCGATAAAATGTTCGATGTTGAACCTGATCACTTTTTCCTTCCCTGTCTGCCTTTCATGTTTTATTTAATGCAAAGAATATTTATACTGTTTTCTCTACTGAAAATGTAATAAATATTTAATAGAAGTAGTATTTTTATTGCTTCACAGCATGCGATTTGGATTTCAATTACTCATCCGTAAGTATAAATCTTTGATCATAACATCAGACGATTTTTTAATGGCTATAAAAAGTTGTTATCTATTAAGTTAGATGTAGAATTCAGATAGCAAAGTGAGAACTTTCAATCTGGAACGACTATTTGAGAACGTATGAAATCGTTCGATTTTAACGTTCACGAGTATATTCATCCCTTTAGGGCGTAAAGAAATTGAAGCAAAGCAAACGGGAAACGAAATTTCAAAGGTTGACCTCACACTTATTGACTTGTCTACGACGACATTATCGGGTATTTTTTTTCTTCTCATTCTCTCTTTTTCCTTTCGTTTTCTCACCATTCGCGAAAAAAAAAATAGAGAAGGGAAAAATTCGACGATTGGTCAAAGCTCCTATACCATTTGAACTTAATCTTTACGAGGTTGTAAAAATGTTTACTTTCGTAAAATCGATGGCTCTTCAGATACGACACGGTTCCTTTCTTTTTCAAAGTTTGTTTCTTTTTATTTCTTTTTTGTTTTTCTACATTAAATAGAAAGTTACCTTCACAACGAGTTAATTTTCTCTCTCTTTTTGTTTTTTGTTTATTATGTTATTTCAGAAAAATTTGACAAAAAGGAAAATTTCATGTACACGCGTTTTCCCTTTATTTCGTTTTCCTCTTTAATTTTCCTTTCCTATGCAGTATTGAGTTTGATCGAAAATATTTATTAAAATGATGTAAACATATCCGTGTTTTTTTGTATACCCCACGTTTGTTTTTCCATCAAGTAGATAAGCAGGTACATGTTTACCAGCTATTTACTAACTTCGAAGCATGTCTCCTTTACTTCCCGTTCTTTTCTCTTTCGTATTCGTTATATTATATATACAGGTTATTTTCTTTTTATATTCATAAAGTTTGGTATATTTTTCCCTGAGAAAAGAGAGACGTTTCGCTGAAAAGTATCGTACGAAGATTTATGAAGCGCAAAAATTCACAAAGTCGAGTTTCCTACACCGGGAATACACTTTTTTTCCGTGAAAATATTGTACAACGGAAGAAAAAAATAGAAAGGGAGGAAAGAAACAATGATTTTATAAACACAAATAAGATTATTCAAATTTCGATTAAATTTTATTGGCAATACATTAAAGAACGTGTTGATCAATTTTTTTTTATTTGCGAACTATTATGAAATTTCACTTTTCTTTTCTTTACAAAAAATAAAAATAAAATAAATATTTAACCAATTAATAAAAGGTAATAATAGCCCCGAAGGTTAATTAATATCAATTAAAGCATGTTTGTGATCCAAGATCTTCGGTAATAACAATTTGCTTGCTAGGAACATCGGATTATGGCAGATATCTGAGATCGAAAACGACGCCTTAACTGCTTTTCATTCTCTCTCTCTCTCTCTCTCGCTTTATCGTTTATCGAACAGAGCGAGAATACGAAGTACAGCAATTAAATGGAATTTCGTTATACAACGCGAGCAGAATCATTCCCTTCTGGTTTCACCCCAATCTTCGTTTGTCTGGACGCGTGCTTTGCCCTTAGCAAAGCACTGTGGGAAGTTTTGCTTGTGCAGTACTATCCTAGATTTCTCTCTATTTAGAAACGAACTACATGTATAAATGTCTATGTATGAGTTCATGTATATATACATATATACTTACTTATGTATATAATTTTCGACTTGATTTATACGTCCGGAAACGTGTGATATATTTTCTCAATTATTTTATTTGTTAACAATCGTATAATTGTTAAACATATGTTTTTCTTTTTTTCAAAATTCATACCATCTCCTACATCAAACAATCAAAATAACATCGATATTGAATTAATCGATTAATATCAACATTTGTAACATTTCTTTAGAAAATTTCTAGTATACAGAAGTGTAGATCGAATTTCTAAACGATACAACGATTATTCAAAAGCTTCTAAACGTTTGATCGATTCGAAGAATCCTTTCCTATAGGATTTAAGATGGAATATCGTCGACGACCGTCCCAGTTGCTTTTCCATTCGGATTTTATGGAATCCTGATAAGTTGACTTCCATGTCTATCGACATACTTATTACCTCTAGAGAATTAGCTCGAGTAAGAGTTTTCGTCGCTTGGGAAATAGTCCTGGTGATGTTCGATATCTGACTGCATATTTGGAGTTCCTTGAATTCACAAGTATGTATCTAACTTTTTACATACACAAATACATACACACATACCTATACATATATATATATATATATATATATATATATATATATATATATATAACGTGTGTCAGTTATCTAAATTTGTGCAAAATTGGTGGACAGTTTTCTCATTGGAGATTTGGAGACACGACCTGGCAAGTTTTCGTAACATTTTGGCACGGTCTATCGAGACGTATGACTTTTTAGGTAAAAGCATAAATAAAGAAAGTGAAATAGAAAATGGAGGTTGAGGAGGGAAATGGAGTGAAAGGGTGAAAGGGAAAAACAAAACGAGCGGGAGGAAGGATGTACGCGTAAGTAAACGAGTCCTAGCTAGGGTTTGGTAGGATTGGTAGAAACAGAGTGAGAGAGAGAGAAAGATAGTAGATATTGGAAGTGAAGCAGAGAAGTGTGTAGTAGTAGTTAGTCCAGGATCGTGGTATAATTCTGCAGGTTGTCCGGACTCGACATAACTAACATCGCTCTCCCTACGATTCCATAGAGCCCTGGACGTGGGCGTTCGCGTTGCGAAAGCCATTACCGTCCAAAGCAGTAACGCCAACCGCGTCTCCCTTTCCCGCCCATTCCCTTCCCTTCCCTTTTCGAGTTCTCTCGATCCGTCTCTTTCTGCGCCTGTACTACTACGCTTGAGACACCGATGGGGCCTTTACATAACGAGAAACCAGTTCCATGCACCATGTCATATGTATTTGTATATCCTACCTACCTATATATATATATATATATATGGATATGTATACATGTATGTATGTATCTTCTCTCTCTCTTTATCTATCATTTTCCATATGTATTACGCGATCCTGAACTAGATTCCCGTGAAAAGGCACTTTTGCTTCAGTCGAATGAAGTATTCTCTCTCTTCAAAGTCCTTACCAAGCTTTCTCTCTTTCTCTCTCTTTTTCTGACCCACAGAAAAGAAAAGAGAGATCCTCCTGTCTTTCCTTATATTTTTTCTTTTCTTTTTCATTTTATTTTTCATCGATTTTCTCATCGAATACTTTAAACTCATTTCAACTTTATGTTATACCCCAGTGATAACAGTGAACATTCAATAACAACGTTTTTATACTTATTCAATAAAAGAGAAATAAATCGTTGTCGTCATTTTGGTTTGAATATTAGAATAGAATCTTGGTAAGTTCTTTAGAAGAAACTATACACCTTACCGTTTAAAACGGTGTTATATACGACGGTTGTCGCACGTATTGCAATTCGATAGTCATGGTTCGTACGTGCAACGTTCGAGATATGAAATTTCTCCAATACCTTTGATGTTGCAGCTATTGGTATATCTACTGTAGATGGGTAGGTATCAAAATACGTAGGGCGTTAACGTTTCTCATTTCTCGTATCGCGAAATGAGGTAGGGAACGCGATTCCGGAAGCGTGATTTTGGTTTTGGCCGCTTCATTGGCGGCATGCTTCCGTTTTCGAAATACGCGGTTCGACCTACCCTGCTGAACTTCATTATACCTTCCGCATTGTCTACCAGTGTATCTGTGTGTGTGTGTGTGTTTATCATCCTACATATTGCAAACTCGTGCACGTTGTTTCCTCTCTTCTCTCGGATTGATTCACGAATAATTAGTGTTAATTGTTACGCGCCGTACATGAATCATTTGTGTGATCACCTTATTAGGGTTTTACTAATAGGGAAAATATTTCGAGAATGTATGAAATTATTTTCATTAGCGTGTCAATTTAAATCGCTTTGTATGGAAAGAAAAAGTTTTATGGAGAGAGAGAGAGAGAACATCGTACGCGTGCGAGATTAAATATATTTTATTAAAAAGATTCGTTTGATACGTTTGTTCCTTACTTTGTCTTTTTCTTTTATATATTATTTTGTTTTCTTCTCTTTTTTTAACACGTTCACGCCGACGTTGATTTTTGTGTTCTTCCCTGTGGGGTGGCACGCGTATTCATGCTTTTCTCCATTCAGCGACACTGCTTTTTCCGTCTCTTTCTTATTTTTCTGTTTTTAATTAATATACGTTAAATTTCTATTATTTAAATTTCCAACTATACGGCGCAATATTTTTTAATTAGTTTTTTCGTCGCATGATAAAAGAGTAGAGCATGAGTCCACCAATGGTACACAAGCGGCAAGCGTGATCGTGTTAATTTCCTTTTGTGTTCATAGTTCTTAACGTAACGAAAAAAAAACGAAAAGATGTTTACGTAAGTAGAGTCATTGAAAAAATTTTTAATTAAAAACGAACTCAAACAAACTTATTTATAAATATTAGTTTTGTGTACAATCTCGTAACGCGACAAACCTGTAACGCAATATTTCCTCTTTCCCCTGTTTTCATATAAGGAATTTTCAATTAGTTTTCTCACAAATTCAAGCGTTCTATTCGTGTTATGCAGAATTTCACAGAAATCCACGACAGATTTATAAATTTCGTTAATATTCAGCTCGCAACGATTCACGGTAATACGATTATCCGTCATACGATGGACGAATGAAAATCGCTTCGTCGTTTCGAGATGGCATTGGTTTACAACATTCTCTATAGAATCGAATGCAGCGCGTATCGAACTTTATACGTTAATCTTTCCACGACGAAATAGCATGTACCCGACATTCCTTCGATTGGTAGGTACGAACGACGACGACGACGACGACATCGTAATTTCGGAGAATTCATCGTGGGGGAAAAACTTTTTCTTCCATTCCTCATCTCCTCATTCTCCACAACGCCACCTCTTTCAACTCAACGGAGAAGGTCTCTCTTCAACCAGACCCATCGAATGGTTCGATGGAAAAGTTAACGTCAACTTTTCCTGGCGGACCTCTCCTCTCTTTCCGAGGAAAATCGACAGATGGTGAGAGTAGAATGAGAAGGAGAGGAATGAGGAGGAGGAGGAGGAGGAGGAAGAAATTTCTATCTACGAGGTGAGGATCCTTTGTAATGTATTCTAGCCTTCGGCCTGTGTCGGACCACGTGTTGCTATACGAGCCACTTGTGACAGCTGCGTTTATCGCGAGTCCCAGGTACTCTGAGAGTTTTCTGTTCTTTGCCTACTTCGAAACGGCTGCTGGATAGTTTTGTACTTTGCGTTATGCTAAACCACATCTTCGAAGAAAGAAAAAGAGGGATAGAGAAAGAGAGAGAAAAAGGAAAGAAGAGGATGGAAAGAGTCGAGTTTGGATGAGAGGAGGAGGAGAAGAAGATGGCTGGGACCAAATGTTGAATGTAAAACAGTTTATGCGACGGTTCTGCCACGGTGGGTTTAAATTTGCAACGCTTATGAGAGAACCAAGGGCAGCAGCAGCAGCAGCAGCCAACTAGTCGACGTTGGCTCGCCATCCGGCGCGAATCTCTTGCCACTTTTACTTGTCGTAGCTTTTAAAAGTCCGCTTATGTGTGAGAGAAATCTAACTTTCCCGACGATGAACCGCAAACCGGACACGTTATATTATTTCATAGTTTGCCCAGAGAGAAATAAAATCTACAATAAAGAATTACGTAGAACTTTTGTTTTTACCCGATAATCGTGCTCCTCATTAAGGTTCCATTTTCATCGTGAATTATTTCTTTTAAATATTATACTAATTTCCTTTTTTATTCATCCATTAAAACATTATTTCCATTTAGAGCTTTTCTCTTTAATAATCTATTTATTTTCAAAATAATCTCGCGAGAAAATCGAAAGGCACGTGAAATTTGGAAACATCGAACCTTCGAAAAGAAGAATAAAAAGAAAAATAATACTCTACAAACTTTGTAGCTAGTAGAAGATCTAGGAGAAATTTATTCGGAACGTCGTTTTTCTCGTCGTCGTACCAGCAACGCGCGGAGCGCGGTTGGTGCATTGTTGTACGCCCGAGGGGGTGAAATAAATTCCACCTCCTTTTTTTTCCTCTTTACTCTACCTTCTCCACGTTTTCATCGGTGGCTCAGAGTAAAACGTTCTAAGGGAGAAACGAAAGTTTCCGCCGTAAAAAGCCATTGGGGGAGCGGATTTTCAGTCGGTACGAGCAAACTTGTTGCTTATATACGTCGACTTCTGGAAGGTTTGGAAACATTCCAAAGCCTATACGTCGTTTATAGTTCGACAACCACGAGAACGTTTCGAACAACCAATATGAAATAGAAGAAAATTGGAGTAACATACGTACACTGGATTTAGGACTATTTGCAATGCATACAACTTATTATCTATATACATATTAACCGATATTCCCTCCTATGTTTCTACGTTCATGCGTAAAATTAATCCTCATCCTTAGGTAATTTTGTCCGATCTAGTGTCCCAATATTTGATTTACTCGATTGCATGTGGAACGTTCGAGTGAATTGGAAATTTATCACTCTCTCTATCTTTATCTCTCTCTTTCTCTCTATCTCTTCGTATATCCCTATTATGTGTCAACACGATCGCGCCTACGTTCATTTTCATTCAAACGATCATTATACCCGTTACGCTTCGTTAGATTTTAATTACAAATTTACCGTTGCCTTTTGTTTTTAATCGAAAAAATACTTCATTCGGAATAATTTATTTATTTTTTTTTAAATATAAAATGGCATTTATAATATCGTCTTAGTTAATCAGTCATACAGGTGTTCGTTACGATTATCATCGAAGATCGGTAATATGTAATCGGAGCAACATGGAACATGCTCTAGTCAAAACAAAGATGCCCATAGAGATTTCAATAATGATCTCCTGGAGTATGTTACACCAAGGTGTCGTGAGAATAATTACTCTTTCTCTCTCTATCTATCTATCTACCTTGCTTTATCGTTTTCTCATTCTCTCTCTCTCTTTCTCTCTCTCCCTGTGTTGCCTTAGCGTCATCCGCTTTGCGGTTCGCTCAAAGCCTTTCCCTGCCTGTTATATACGCACTGACACTATTTCGCACCCTTCGCAGTGGTTTGATGCCGTGTCACTTCAACCATCTCGTTGGCCCCTAACCATAAACCGAGAGACGCGATTAGCTGCCTTCTACCCAGTCTCAACCCCTACCTTCAATCCCTCCCTCCCTTTTCCTCTCTCTCTCTCATTCTGTCACGAAATTACCTTGAAATTAAAACTACAGGTGTGTTAAGCAATTGCGAACAATTCAAGTTTTAATTTCATCTACTTTACTTTTTTGTTTATTGTTTGTTTTTTCTCCTATACTTTTTCAGTCGAATCGATTTTCCGATATATACAAATAAATTAACGTGCCAAATTAGGGTGCTATTATTCCTAAAATAATTATCGATTTCACAGTTCACAATTATGATTATGTGTTAATAACGAAACTCAATTGCAAGATATAAAAATTTACATTGTGTTTATTTTCTTGTTTAGTTCTACTCGGTTCGCTTGGAATTTGTTTCTTTGTTTTTATCTTTATCTTTATCTTTATATAATATTTGTAACATTATCGCATTTATTTTTTAGTTCATTCGAAAGTCAAAAATAAATCAGAATAAGGACGAGAGGAGAATATAATCAAGATAAACTTTTTGTTTGGATATTTCTTTACGGACAAACATTAAAAAAAAAAAAAAAAGAAAGAAGGATGTTGTAAATAACGTGTAAAATTTTTATCAAAGATAGATGAAAAGAGATAGAAAAACACACACCTTCATATACAAAGAGGAAACAAATACGCAACGCAACGTACAACAACGTACTTCTTCTTCCAGGTAGTTTGTTTTTTTGTTGTTCTCTTTCTTATCGCATAAAACGGTGTTTTGTTGCTTGCAACTAGTAAATCTCGAATGCATCGTACGCGTTTTATAAAGGCGTCCATGTTTCAACGAGTCGACACGATACAAGGAAATGCGCGCGCGTATGATACAAAACTGGGCTCAAGCTTTTAATTAAAATCGTGCAGGCAGCTTTAACGATCGATTTCCCCGTCCTAACCGCAAACGGAAATTGTTCTTTTTCTTTTCCTATCTATTTTCTTTCATCATTCTTCCTTTATTTCTTTCCCCCACCTCCTTTTTTTTTTCTTTCTTTTATTTTTGTTACACTCGTCGTTATCTTCATAACCCTTAAATCGTCGACGATGGCCGACTTATGACGGGAACCGATCATTTTCTCCTATTTTTTTTCTCTTTTCAGATTCATTCTCTCTCTTTCTTTTTCTTTCTATTTTTCTGTTTCTCTTTTTCTATTCATCTTTAATTCTTTTGTTTAAAAAAACAAAACAAAAATTGCAATATTTTTACGCTACGATGTCATTGACGTCGTCCATCGGATTTAGTTTTTAATTTAGATGAAATAAAATTTGCAGGATTTTCTCTCTCTTTCTCTCTTTGCGATTTTGTACTCCGCGCATTCGTGAACCTTTCAAATTTTAATCGCACCACCTGCGGGGGTTTACTATTTTATAGCCGACGAATCCTTTAAAAAGTTCGATTTGATGATTTATCAAAGTACATATACATATGTACATATATACGTACGTACATATGTATGTACTAGCGGGTGATCCAAAAGTCACAGACCATTATGAGAAGTGATGAAGAAGACATTTTAAAAAGATCTCACTACTGTCAAGAACAAAACGGTGATTTAGATTGATGGATTATAATTTACAAGACTCATTGAAAATAATTTCCAAGAAATATATTTATTGTTTGTACAATAATAAGTGTAAATTTTTATTAGATAAAAATGTTATTCTAATTTGTGAATGGTCTTTTGGGCCACCCTCTATATACATACATACATACATACATGTATACGTACGTACGTACATACATGTGCCGTATACTTTTATATTTAAATTTAAAATAGGGAATATTGTAGATACGTAAATTAAATACGTTAACGGAGTTGATAAATAATATAAGTATCGTTGTGTGGTAGATTTCTGATAATACATCGCGTGAAACGGTTCATTGCTACGAAGATTAAGCGAAAGTAAAATATGATAACGTTCTCGTGTATCCTGTCCTCTCCTCCCACCTTCCCTTCCCCTTCTTTCCCCCAAATCGATATAATCAAAAGATTTATCGATTAAAAGCACCGTATCGAGCGTGAGAATGTCGACGAACGATCGAACCTGTACGAGACATGGAGTAAAAATATTACTTCAATGGGAAACTATCGAAATGGATCGTATACATATTGATATATATATATACACATATATACCGTAGGCATATATAGATAGATATATTTAACGGCTTTCATAAATGAGTGACTGTATGAACAATTTTGTTCAGCTAGATATTTTTCTTTCTTTTCATTCTTTTTTACGTTTTTGTTACTCGTTTTAAAAAAGATATACAAAAAATACAAAAAACGAAAAAGAAGAAAAAGAAAGAAAAATCTGATAGCACGATAATCCGACGAGAAGTATATTCGTCGATGGGTAACACAGTGGATTCGTAAGCTCGTCAACGAATAAAAGCATCGATCAGATCGTAAAATTCGCAAGAAGGAAATCGTCGAATATAAATTTTACCCCATGTGATTTTTCGTTCTCTTATTATCTGAAATCGTTGGGAGGGTGAGAGAGATATTGTTCGTTCGAAAAAAAAACGCGAGAAAAGTTATTTAAAATATTCATATGGAGAAAAACGATAGATCGAAACACTCGAGGGGGAAGGAGAGGGTTGAGGGAGTTCATGAATTTATCTTGCGAATCAGGGGTTGGAAAATCAACGATGATCTTGAGAATAAGGTAGGGAAAAAAAGGAAGAAAATAAGATGCCGTTAGACGATTTGTTTCCAATTTACAAGATTGCTTTACCGCTAGCTGCGTCATTCCAAGAATTTCCATTTGCTTGACAAGCCGACATCTTGCGACATCGTAGAAAAAAAGGGGAGAAAATGGGAAGAAAAGGGGAAAAAGAGATAAAGAGAGTATATAAAGACAAGAAACGTTTTATGAGCTAGTTTAACACCTACCAATCGGATCCAGGCACGAGATTTTGAATAAATTAGCATTTAACCAAGCGCGTGCATTCTCACGAATTCCAGTTTTTATCTATTCGCGTGGAGATAAGATTACTTTCGTACTCTCGTTTAATCTAACAATCAGCAACAAAAACTAAGATAGAAAAAGGGAGAGAAAGAGAGAGAGAGAGAGAGAGAGAGAGGAAAAATCTTGTTTCACTTTTAAGATCTTCTAGTTGTAAAATATTTGACCGTTGACAAAAGTTTCGTGAGACTCGTTTTCAAGAGTCGATTCACCGACAAGTACCTTTTTTCCTTTTTATTATCTCTTTTTACCTTCCGATCCTCGTTCCTTGGCACCTTTAACGATCCACGTACGATAAGTCCTATTGAAACTTTTCAAAGTGGATACTTTTGCTTCGCAATAACGCTATGACAACGAAGCAAGGAGAAACATTTCTTCTTGAAAAACTTTTATCTCCTACGCTCGAAGAATAATTTCTCGTTACTGATTCACGAGAGAAATTGGATAAAAGAAATATTTTCATTGTCCAAAAAAAAAAAAAAACAGAAAAAAAACCTACAGTGTCGATTGATTAAGAATAATAAAGAACGAACGAAAAAGAATAAATCAAGTGTTGGCTCATCTATGAATATTACAAAATATTGAAGAAATAAATTTTCTCAGAGATATATAAACTTAGAAATATAGGCTAAACGGTGGGAATGAACTAAAACTGGAAGAAGAAAAGGAATATTTATATATTAAATATACGATTCCAAGAACAGGAAGATAAAGTGCGTTTCGAAGTGCACGTTTTGTGTTCTCCGGGAAGTTTGAACGGAAAGAACAGGCAAAGAGTGGAACAGTAGGAAGTGGGTGGGAGGAATAAGAGGAGGAGGAGGAGGAGGAGTAGGAGGAGTAGGAAGAGGAAGAAGAAGCTGAACGTAGGCCGGGAGTTTGTTCTTGAAAGGGTGCAAGCTGCATTTCAAACAGGACCTAACTCCTTACTCTTCGAGATCCTTACTCGGGTATTAAGTCTACGTTGGTTTCGCCATCATGACTCCTTCGTCATTGCTTTTTTTTCTATTTCTCTTCCTCTCTCTCTCTCTCTCTCTTTTTCTTTCTTTTTTTCTTTCACTTTTTTTGGTTCTATTTGTCACCGTTTCCTTTTATTATGGTTCTCGTTATTTCCATAAAATTCTTTTAATTGTCAAAACTTGCGTCGTGTTATTTCACTAAAAGACGTTATGAAATCGTGTCGTGGCTCGCAAATGTTACAATAAAGAAAAAGAAGAAAAATGAGTCGTGGTAACGAAACGCGCGGTCGCATGTTCGAACTTTCACTCGTCAGAGACTAAACTCGAGTGATAGTGGAGATTCATTCATTCATTTATTTTCTCTACTACCACTCGATGATTTTATTCTCGGATTGAATAAAAATTCATTCTTTCCAATTAGCGATATGGCGATTTTTATCGAACAATTTATGCTTTTTATAACAACCCCAAACACACATGATGCATACACACAAACATGTAGGTAAATGTACACACGACGACAACGTTGACCTTTTTTATACTGGATAACGAAGTAAAAGAGATTCATGGAAATAAAATATTTGCGACAATTGTTAAAGCTTTTGTCAATTTGTCGTTAACGTTACGCGCCGATTTGATATTTTTTCAATCGTATTTCAATACAACATAATTTCTAATGAAAAAACAAATGACTGATTGATTTCGATTTTCTCAAAATCACTTCATGTAATTATTTCTTCAAAAGATTTTCTCCAAATATTTCAAACGACGTGATGATAGAAGAATTTCAAGAATATAAATGAGAAACGATGACAAGATGCTAAGCATTGAAAGAATTCAAAGACTATTCGAAGAATCTTCAAAGAATTATTGAAGATAGTCAAACAACGTTTGTCATATAACACGCGGACTTTCTTTGTCTTTTCAAAAATAAAGATTATCTTCTTCGATATTCGACACTTTTGTAAGAGTATCTCAAAATTCTAAACGGCGAATCGATATACGGTAGTATCAAGTGAAAGACTTTGAAGAATTCGAGTTAATGACATTAAGTGTATCTTCTATACCAACAAACGTTTCTAAAAGATATCACAACCCGAGTAATTACGAAGAGCTTAAACAGTTTAACCAGATTAAAATTACATTTAAACAAGAAAAGAAACAAAAAATGAAAAAGAAAAAAGAAAGAAATTAAAAAAGGTATTCTTTTAGGAAAAATAAATAATAATAAAATGTATATATGTGTATGTGTGTATGTGTGTGTGTGTCACATTTCAATCGGCTAGATATTTTTCTATTTCAAAGCAAACGAACGAACGAACGAACGAACGAAACGAACGAAACGAACGTAGAGATTTTCTAGTGAAATCAAATCCTCGACAAAAAGTCGAAGTATTTGAAAGAACGAAACGATCAGAAAGAACCATCATTAAAGCTCCTTTGAACTTTCGAGCGTAAATCTTGCGAACGATGCACCGGCACTGTAGAATAGTATTTCACAACGTTTCTGGAAAAGGCCGAACATCCTTCGAATTTAGTAGGCGTAGTATAGAGTGAGGGTGTAGACGTTTCCGGGACATCCGATCGAGAGTCTAGGTAGGAATAAAAAGCTAATCTCATTCCCAAGCCCAGTTTGGGACCAACCTTTCGACAAAGCTTTCGCTTTCTCGTTTCTTCCCCTTTCCACAATTCCGTCGAAAAAACTTTCAGCTAGAGATAACTTTGATGGTCCTAGTAGTATCGGTAGATGTACGTCGATACTTTTCTACTATATCCGGGTTTTTTCTTCTCTTCCACGAAACTTCCGATAAACTATTTCACGATCAAATTCACGTAACACACGTGTAGTTTCACCGAATAAGAACGTGTGTTCTGACACTCGTAGAAGAAGAACTATTCCCTTTCGTTCCTTCTATTTTTTATGTTTTCTTTCTACTTCCTTTGTTTATTTTGTTCTTATGGAACGAACAACGTTCAAAGATAGAAGCAAGTGAAAAGAGAACAAGAAAGTAAAAAAATAGGTCGATAAGGTGTGTATTATTATTCGTATATTCTTCCTTTTCTTATTTCTTCACATCGACTAATCACTATAGATGTAGAAAATATTAGTCGAAGGATAAAGTAATCAAATAAATAAAAATAATCAGAAAGAGAAAAATCTTTCAAACACAATTACCACACACACAAAATACTATTTTACGTGAAAGTTGACAAACTTTTAAGCGTGAAACACTCGCGGTGATTTAAGAAGACAAACTCGCACTTATTTTATTTTCCCGCCAGTACGGTGACCGGGGGGTTAGAAACATTTCCGGTTTCCCCTGTTAGAGAGCGAGACGGTACTGAAACGTTCGCGAGATTCCTCTACGAGAGGTGCCACCCTCGGCAACGGGGCTGTGGCCCGATCGCGCCTGCGTTACGCTCCTGCGCGCGTATAACTTCGCCATTTTATCTCTCTCTCTCTCTCTTTCTCTCTATCTTTCTCTTTTGTATCGTACAACAGCCTTGCCAGAGCGACGAGTGTCGCTAACGTTTGTCATTAGAATATTTTTCCATGTGTTTACTTTAAATTCTTCTAATTACCGTCCTCCTCACCACTCTTTATACTTCTCTCCACCCCCTAACAAAACCCTCTTCTTCCCATATCCAATTAATGTTACGCGCAACGGCCACGTTGATTCAATCCCCGATGTCACATTTTCCTCACCTCGAAATACAAAACATTCCTCTCTGTTCTAACGTTTTATATCGTTAACTATTTTCATTAATTTCTACTAAAATAATTTTTTTCTAAAGCTTTCCATATAACAATCTTGAGTTTATCGTGATTATCAAAGGAATTCTTCATAGTATGGATTAAAAATTTGGACTATTTGTTTAACGTTAAATTTGATTGAATACCGTTTAACTTTTTTGTTTTTCTTTCTTTTTTATGTTCATTTTTAATTCATTCTAATGGTTTTGCGTATGCTAAAGAAGGAAAAATGAAATTAATGTTACGCGTGTGGTACGAAAATTGAAAGAAAAAAAGCGAGCAAAAAATGAAGGGTCCAACAAGTTTTGAAACGAATTCCTCGAGACAGCACAGCTTCGGGATACGAGTTTCACCCTGATGATGGTTTTTTGTGAAACAAGGTAAAACTCTGTCATTTCCATATCTTTATTTCTCAAACTCGCTTAGTATTATATTTCACGCTTATATACAAGCGTATATTGTACATATGTACGTATTTAAATTGTTACATATTTTCTTATTTATGATATGTACTGAAACGTTAATCTTTTGTAGTACGGGTTATGGTAAAAGCTCTCGTTTTGCATAATTCTTTGCAATCGAAAAAATATTATCCCGTTAAAAATTTTTCTCTATATTTTTCTTTAATAAGGAAAAAAAAATCGAAAATGAACGTTCAAATAAAAGATAGAATAATTGAAAATAAGGTAAAGATAATATTTATCGATAAATTCCAATATTATATTAAATAAAATTAAATATTAAACTCTAACGAACGTTATTATTATTAATTAACGTTGATACACACCTACCGTAATAATTTTTACTAAATGAATATTTATAAGTCAATCAAATTCGTAGTTAATTTCGATCCAGTAATAAAAATATATTTTACGAATTTTTAATTAAAAAACCGTCCAACGAATTCAATTAACAAATAATATGATTATTAATACAATTGAAACGAACGTAATAAGAAGAATAATCCGAGGGGTTTTATTTTTTTATGTACAAATCATTCTTTATTAAATAATATATGTTTAAATATAATAATGCTTAGTCTCTCTTTTCCCTTTTTCTTATTTTTACAAAAAATAATTTACGTCCGGTGAGCTTTTAAAGGTTATCCTGTCAACTTGAACAGTGACCTTCTTTTTATCATCCATTTTATATTTTCATTCTATCTCTTGGAAGCATAAAAATAAAAAAAGAGGAAGAAAAAGAATGTAGAAAATTAGAGCAATTACGAGGACGCGCGATAATTCTTTTAATCTTTCTCTTTCTCTCGCCCTTAAAATCTTCGCCCTTAGTTTGTCGGTCTCTCGTTGATTTAACGAAACGCAAAGAGAAAAGATGACAGTGCAACAAACGCGTGGGACTCGTTTAAGAAATGATATCGAGCTTATTTTTACTGTTTTTCTTTCTTCTGTCTCTTTTCATTTTTTTGTTTCTCTTTTCTTCCCTTTTTATCGCGAGTCCTATGGGGTTCTAAGTGCTTATATGTAAACGTTTTCTGTATGTGAATATCGTAGGACATTGTTTCTCGTTAATTAAACGTCTTGTTGTTTATTAAAAGATCAAGTTGGTAAAAGGGGTCGGTCAGATGTAACCGAATGAAACAATCGGAAAAGTGTGTTTGACAAAGAAGAGATTGCCGATGACCCATATAACCCTTTCAATTCTATTATTAGGATTTACTTAATGGGCTTTTTTAAAATTTATATTCAAAGCAAGTTTAACTAAAATAGACATTGTCTTTATTTTCATATTATTTTCTATTTTTGATATGCTTTAAATATCTATGTAAAAATTATTTTGCTTTGTTTTCTACGTTCAAAATACATTGTAAATCTATATATAGACACACATTTATAATCTTTAATATTTAATATAATATATTTCTACGTAAACTTAAGGATAAAACTGATCCTAAGATCTTTTTGATATTATTTTATATAATAGATAAACTACATCATTAATTTTTCAATTAAATCTATTGATCATTAAAAGGATTAATAGAACATTGAAAATATATGAATATAGTTTCCAATTAAATAATAATTAAGTAACAACAACAACTCGAGTTTTGACAAAGTCGGGGATCAATTTGAAACAATAAGGGTCGATTAATTATTATTCTTGTTATTTACCGTGACAGATTCCATATGGGAGAAAGCAAACCATAGGAGACACACTACCACCGTACGATGAGGTCGAAGTCAACGGAGACTAGAAGCAACAACGAGGAACAGGTTCTGTAGGAACTGCATTCAAGAGCGAGGAGTGGATGGAACGGTTGACCTCTGCGGACGACGGAGCCGTCATGCGAGTCATTAACATAACAAACGCATAATAATAGCTTGTAGGCATTACTGTTACCGCTACGTCGACTCTCGGGACGTTGGAGAATCAAGTCGCTTACACTAACCTTTGTATTTATGTACGTATCCAAGTATACATATGTTATACTAAGTAAGGTTGGTGGATTTCTCAGAGAACAGGCTACTACATTGCACGTTCTCCAGCGATTTCAACCCCTCAACCCTCACCCCTCGAGGAGTGCACGAGTTTGTTTATATTTCCAATAACAAAATTTTACTAGTAATTATACGAAGTTGAAAGTAAAAATTACAAGAAAAAGAAGAAAATGGAAAAAATGTCGAAAGGTTAAGAAGGTAATATAAAGAGAAAAAAAATCTAAGTATATGTTTAAAAGAAGGGGGAAAAAAAAGGAAAAATTAAAAACAAATACAAAATGCGAGATTCGTCGTCATGTGACGACGAGTTCGTCTGAAACTAACAGCAAATCAAACGCCATTAATAGTTTGTAATACACAGAGATCTTTGATTTATGATTCATCAGTTGGTAGGAAAAACGAGTTAAGAAAAATCGATTCGAATTTGGAACGAATTACCATCTGGTGAAGTGTGAAATTACGCGCGATCCTTGCCGACTACCACTACTACCATCACCACCAACATCGTTTTCTTTCTTTTTTCTTTAACTCTTTTCCCTTTTTTTTCACCCTATGTAACCTATTTTTACATTGAACCGCAAGAATATCGAAGAGTTACTCTTTATTTTCTTTCACGTTATACAATAATATAAGCTTTTTTTCATGACTTATTCAAAATTTTCAATTGCTTCTAGATTTTCTTCAAGTTTTAAGTGAAGCCAGCTACCAACAACCACGAGGTCTACGAAATTTACCTTTTCTATTCTATATCTTTCTTTTTATTTATTTTTTCTTTAAAAAAAAAAAATAAAATAAAATAAAAAGAAAAAAGGAAACCTTTTAGAATATGTTAATACACATGAAAGCATATGAAGCGTATAGAAAACGCGTGTAGGAGTGGGGATAAAAGATCCATGTAGAAACTTGAAGTAAACTGTGCCGGTATTACACTGTAAGTGCATCCATCGAGTTGGTTACGCACGCTATTCTTCATAGTGCGTTCATGCAATCGTTTAACGTATATATATGTATGGGTATATGAATGTACTCTTATCTGATAATACGTAAAACGATAGAAAAGAACATTTAAAGCATCTTCACGTTGAACAGCATCCATTGCTGGGTGCTGCTTATGCTCCTGGCCTCTAGAGTGCATTCTGCGAAAGTGAGAAAAACATAGTAGAGGAGAAATAAGGTTGGAGGTTAATAGGCGAACGGGCATGCGCGCGGGAGCGCATGGTCTCCGACCAACAGGGAGAAAAAGATTTATCGTCCTCGAAAAATCCATAATACCGACAAAGTTAAAGTATATTGAATGCTGAATAATTGAATTCGCCTGCTTTGTGAATACCGTTTTTATTATTATTAGTATGGAATATATATTTCTTTTTACAGAGAATTTTAATGGAATCGTAAAACCATACGAATTTTCTTGTAACTATAGTTAAACGTATTTAGATAGAAACACGATCGAAAAAACAACAAAATATTCAATTGCGATTTCAACGTAACTTGAATGTTACGATCATTTGTTGTCTTTTTTACCTATCAACATTTACTGGTAGAACGATTTATTTCCATACAGGGTAATATTAAAGAGATATTATATAATTGAAAGATGTAAGCTACTCATCGAGAGTTGTTTTTTCATTAGTTCATTTTGAATCACTCTTTTCGAATCACTTGTATTTTTTAAAACACAGTATCTCGAAATATGACACCGGTTCGTAAGAATCGTTTATCATTGATTCGTTCTAAAAAATTGACGACTTGATTTTTTCTTTTCATTTTCTCTTTTTTTCGTTTTAGTTTGTCTAGAATTTAATAAAACAAAGTAGAAATACAAAGATTTAAAAAGAGATTTCACTCGTGGAAGAATTAAATTTTTCAAAGAAATTATACGCTTGTGTTATATGATTTCTGATCGAGTTGCTATTACGGTTTATGTATACGAAAGAGTTCAAGAAAAAATGAAAAAACGAATAACACACACATACACACACACACACACACACACACACATATATTATCTCTCTTTCCCTTTATTTTTTTGAAGAGAATTATTTGAAAAACCACGAGAGAGAGAGAGAGAGAGAGAGAGAGAGAGAAAAGAGAGAAAGAGGGAGAGTATCGTTGCGTTGAAAATTGTGCGAAGGTAGTAACGTTTAATCTTTTCTTCAGTTTTGCTTCTCAAAGCTATAGAAGTTTCCCTTTGGTGGATGCAAAAACGCGAGAAAGTTACGACGATCTCAAAGGGAATCCATGAGACATGAACGAGGAGAAAGGGAACGAGATTCGGTAAAGTTCGCGGAGCTTAAAAACTTTTATGATCGACGTTAAGAGAGGACGCTACGTAAAGATATTAATCTCTTTTCTTTTTTTCTTTTTTTTCTTTTTTTAGTCATCCCAGGATCGTTTACCACGATAATATAATCGTTGGGTTAGAGAGTATACCTAAGTATAATTAACGTTGACATAGTCAAAAGATCATATGCAGCCGAGTTATACTGCAACGTGACGATGACTTTGTCAATAAATTTTCTTCTTCGCGTTGAAGGGGAGAAGTCGGAGGGCGGTAAGAGAAGAAGGAAGAGAGGGAAAATGTGTCTTCGATCGAATATCACGTAATATGATATTTTGTTAAAATAAAACCCCGATCGATCGATAAATGCAAAAAAAAAAAAAAATAGAAGAAGAAATTAAAGAAGAAAATAACGAACGATGAAGTTTATCGATTAACGCGATGGTAAGAACTTCGTCGTCGATGATGGTGATGGTGGTGGTGGTGGTGGTGATGGCGTAAAGACGTTTCGAAAAGCTTATTTTGTTACGTTCTTAACGAAGAAGAGTTAGAGGAGGAGCAAGAGGAGAAACTCGTTTCGAATGAACGCCTGGTAATTCCATCGGATTTGAAGGCGGCTTAACGATATTGGGCTAGCCTACTTTCTCGAAGCGCATTAATTCGCCGGCTACTATGAAAGTGCAACGAGGAACTATGGATAGGAAAGGAGATGCTAGAAATAGCTTGATAAGGAGAAGAGATAGATAGATACACCCTTCCTTCCTTCGTTCTTTCGTTTTTTCGTTCGTTCGTTCGTTCGTTCGTTCGTTCGTTCGTCACGGTAACGCGTTTATAGAGAATTTTTCTTTTATCGAATTTCCGAAAGTGTCTTACGTTTTTAAAACGCGTTTATTTTTCTCTCTTTATACTCTTTTTTTCTTTTTTACTCTGACCTACTTACAAATGACGTCTCGAAAAGATTTAGATCGATTCTTTTGAAAAAATAAAAAGAAAAAAAAACTACAAAACACATTACATCCATTTCTCTGTTACTTTATTTATAAACGATTTCGTTACGTGTTTCTACTTTCTACTCTTATATATATAAGTATATGTAAAAGTGAAATATCGAGAACGAAAAACGATTCGACTTTGATCGATGATCAAACCGATCTTTCCGACAAATGACCTGTTTATTTCCAAAGCAAATTTCATGATAAATCACGTGACTGAGTGATTGAGAAGGAAAGTATATGTAACATTTTTAACAATAATTGCAGATAAATGTATAACTACGAATTATACATACTACATTTTGTTTTTATCGAATTCCCATAATGTCTTGTTACCTGATAACAGTTATTTTACATCTACTTATACAAATTCTTTTTCATTTCAGAATTATAGAAATATATTTGAAACATTATTAATAAAATCTTAATAAATTTACTCGAATATCCATTTAGTTAAATTGTATACAAAATTTATTCATTATTTATAATAATGAACAAATTTTGAAGTAAATTTTCTCAGAAAATGTTGAAAGTAAGTTAATAGCTCTTTCTTCTTCAGTTAGACAATTGTATTTACGATTCCGATTTATTTATTTTTTTAAAGCCATCACCAAAAACGAAATTTGACTTACTATGCTTCGAAATAAAATACGACACAAATTTATATTACAAGTAAAGTGAATAGAATTGTCGATTTGTTCAAAAATATCGACGACGAAATGCATAAGCGAAAATCATTGGGTGGTGTCCGACAGAAGGGTGAAAAGCGATTTCGTAGGGGTACGATCGGTCATACGGTTTGGGAAAATCGCATTAACGTGGAGTTAACATCCGCGATATCGGTGGTTTCGGATCACCGGCCAATTATCGCAACCCGCCGGCAAGCAACGACGAATCGGCGCCGAAATCGACGTAGCCTGTACGAATTTCGTTCTCTACCCACCTCCTCTTCCTCTTCCTCTTCCAAACTAACTCTCCTCGTAATTTTCCACCTGCGTAAAAGCCTTCCCTTCTGACTAGACTATCTCAACCAACAACCCCTTTTCTCTCTTCAGTTTTCTACACGAGTAATCAGACGTGAAACCTTAGTCAGGGTATTATTCGCGAATAATTCCTCTACCTCCGTGCCCTTCTTCAATACCGCTCTTTAATACCGAAACGAACAATTTTCCTTTTATTTCTAAACAATTTTCATTTAAATTATGACAAAGTTTTGTTATTTTTATTTTTAATTTGGAATTTTTACCGAATTTTCATCTTGCCTAAAACAAAATCTTATACTATAATATATAAAGAATAGTATGATATAGAATAAATGATTATAAATTTTTTCCCTTTTTCCTTTTCTATATTTTACTTCTCTTTAATCTTTAAGATAACGAAAAGAGTGACGATGGCAGAAGAAATAAGGGTTTTCAAGTGCACGATTTCGTGCTCATTCGTGCGTCATCAAATAAACGACGAATCTCTCTACGCTTGAATTACTCGCAGTTGAGAGAAGAGTCATGATAAATTAAATACCGAAGGAAAAGGGAAAGGTAATGTGTCGCATTGATTTACTCTTGGGATTTCTTCTCACATTACCAATGAACGTTAAGAACGTGTGTCCGTGATTCAAGAATGATCCCGAGAGAAATCACGCCAAGTATTTTACAGTTGAATTCATTATCGGACGACGATGCTTATTGTCTTAAATTTAAAAAAAAATAAAAATAGAAGACATCTCAACTATTCGATTGCAAATAGAATTTTGCTCTGCCGAACTTGTAATTGAAATAAAAGTACTATTATGTTTGTCAATTTTACTTTTCTTACCGAACGAGAACGCTTTTTACGTTGAACTTGGAATTTATCATTAATGACAAATGATAATATTCAAACTCTTGAAATGTTTTAACTCAGATATTACGTTTACTTCGAGTTACGATGCAATTGAATTAATTAATATTGGATCACGTAAATACCTGAATGCCAATTTTTTGCGTAAAGCTTCTCCCGATCGTTTGATAAATCTCTCTGACTTACCTGCAATAAGAAAAAATAAGATAAATTAGTTAAAATTTATTATAGTAATTTAAATATCTTTCTGAGATTCGAGTATTCGAAGAATGAATTGGTAAGTAATAATTATTCTCGTAGTTTTCATAGACTCGAATAAAATATTTCATCGAAATTAAGTGAGCTTTTCCTAAAAGGAACGAGTTAGATCGTAAATCATAGAAATAGTGGCAATTGCGATTCCGAGAACGTCATTCTTAAGTCAGAGACTTTTTGAATAGTGTTAGAAGGAAACGAATGAAAGGTGCGATGTAAAGTTCTACAGAAACGATTTGACTTAATTATCATCAAACAAAAGTCTATAGAGTCGTGTCTCTTTTGATCGTCATACCGAATTCTTCTTTTCTTATTCTCAAATGAAGTCATTTTAATAACGTAAGTTAAATGGATAATACGTAATTGTATAAATGTAGGTATTATCATGTGTATTAATAATTTACGCAATTACTATTTAATCAAATGGAAACGTTTCATAACGCTTATCTTATTGGAATGATTTATTAATAATGAGAAAGAGAGAGAGAGAGAGAGAGAGAGAGAGAGAGAGAGAGAGAAAGAAAAAGAAAAAGAGAAAGAGAAAGAGAAAGAGAATAATCATGAACATTACGTTTTCTAATGGATCGAACTTTAAATCACGAAACTGTTGCCGAAACGATTAGTTAACATCGTTTCTTTAAATATTGATCGGGAAATGGCGTTGCACTTGAATTCGGTTGAACAACTATTGACCCATTCCATTGAAAGTTCATCGAACAATAATCGTGCGTTCGAGCGTTCTGAATGATTAATTAAAATTGCTTGGACGCGGAGCACGGAAATTACGCTTTCTTCTGGTACCCGATCGAATTCCCGAATGAAATAAATAGATGATATATAAAGAGAGGTCGAAAAGGTCATTTGCCGATATCGAAAAGAAAATGACTGCATTAGTAAAAAAAAGGATCATCACACATATATGTACATATATATATATATATATATATATATATATATATATATATATATATATATATCTACTATCTATATACAGGAGTATATATAAATATACATGTTTACTTGTTAACGCGAGTGCAGGTTGAATAACGACGGGTCGTTTATAGTTTATAAACGGATGTTTGCTAATTGGAGAGGTAACATTTTGCATTTTATCAGTGACACCGACACGCGTCACAAATGGCAGTTTTTTCTCTCTCTTTTTTATTTCAATTCAACATTGCTCCGAGGAAATCAAAGATAAACCGACATTGTACAATATTCTATTATATTCCCGACTATCGTTAGCTTTTCATCTACAACGTGTATATCCATTATATATTAGATTCCTCCGTGTTAACCAATTAGGTTGATTTTTTTATTAATTCATTACCAAAATAGAAAAATCAAAGTAACAAACGAAGTGATTCCAAGAAAAATAATAATTGATTATTTTCTTTATCGTTACTAACTACCATCACGTCATCCGTTAATAATAACCTCGAGCAAAGCCACGACCAAATCACATTATTTCCAAGAAACGAACTTCTATAATATAAAAATCCATGTCAACCCACCAGTCTAATGGCTGTTTGCTTTTCTCCTGCGCCTTTACTTTATTTTACCTTACGTCCAAAGGTAAAACGAAACCCGTGACTTTTTTATTATCCACTCTTAGGCTCGAGCATTTTTATTATCCTGTTTTGTTACGGCACGCGACTCGTTCTAACGGAGTTCTCTTACAACCAAAGACACATTTTTCTCGTAACCATAAATACCGTTGGCCTGGACTTTTCCATATTCTTCAGATAAATTTACGCTATGGGAGTTGGTAAAAAATATACGCGACCGAGATTACGACCCCGAACGTGTGTACTTTTAAAATAAATAAATAATGAGAAAGAGAAGAGGGGAGAAAAAATATATTGACAAAAAAGAAGAAGAAAAAAGAGAATAAAATATCAACGACAATATTGAAATATTTTTGGCGTTCTTTTTTCACTCCCAGAAGAGAAAGATACACGACCTCTCGTTTTCTACCCTGTTTAGATTTAATTTCCAATTTGGCTATCAGCCAGACAGAGAGACGCGATATCGTTTGCCAACGTTCCGGAGCTTGAAAAATCTGTTGTACGTCGGCGCTTCGGACGCGCGATCTAATGACTTCTTATAGCTTTAAGGGACACACCGTTAATCTATTTTTCTTTAGCGAGAAAATACGAAGCAAGAGGTACGACCACAACGGTGCGGCGTTGGCTGTACCTCTGGTAATTTTCTTATAATCTCGGACTACTTGTAAAATGAAAGTACCCAACTTTAATAGGTTGAAAAAAATAGTTGAAAAAAAAAATATTCGAGCTATAAGTACTAAAGTACTACTTGATTCAAATTTTCTTATTAAAAGAAAAAAAAGGCTATTATTTATGCGTTGGTTTAAACAAATAAAGAAAATTTCGATAAAATTATTTAAGCAGTTTTATTTTTTTTTCTAATTGGGAAGAGTAGTTGTTAATGAATGTTTGGCGATAAGATTTAGATCTTTGACTAAAGACAAGCGTAATCCCATAACAGAGCGTCATTTAAGTCAGAGATGATCTTAGGTTTATCGTTGACAAAGGAAATGTGTTGCACATTAATGTCCTTTGCTATTAAAGATTATATTGTAATAACAGTTAGGGGGGGGGTGTATATCGTTTGTAAGATTCACTTCGTGGAAGTCAGTATTAATGGAAACATTATACCATTTAAGACTGTTTAACTATTTAGACATTTCTGTCTGCACGCGATTATTGTAGATACCGGTTATGATTACGGAGAAAGTGAATTACATCCTTGAAATCAAATGATGATTAAAATCTTGATTATCATAGGAACTAAACTAATCCTATTCATGAGAATTCCATGATCGTTGAAATATTATCTCGAGAAAAGAATAATTCAAAGAATAAATAAAAAAAAAAACAGAAACTTTATTCGTTCACTTTATTATTATCGGAAAAGCTTATTTTTTTAAATGCTTTTCTATTACGGAGTAATATAATATTACCCTCCTCCCCCAACATTTATAAAATAGCTTTTTAAAATGATTAATCATCCAAATACCTTTTTAAATTGAATCTCATCGTAGTCTTATCATTTCATTTTTATCCTGTATATCAGAAAATACCATTTTCAATTGAGCTATAAAATTTTGAGTAAAAAATGTTAAACATTTAATAATCAGATATTATTAAAAAATAAAACTAAAAATTTAGCAGGAAATTGTAGTATCACCCTGTTTATTTCGTAAAATTAAGTAGAAAAGAGAATGAGATGCGGAAGATTTGTGAAATGATACTTTCTTTGGGGTATTTTCTTTTTTCCTGTTTTTTTTTTTCTCTTTTATCAGACATTAAAGCACACTCCCGAGACAAGACTGAATTACGACGTGGAACGATAGCGTCCTACCCATTCGTGGTTTCTTCCTTTCGTTTGGAAGGAAAACATGTGCGAGGAAGTATAAAATCTTTAACGATGCAAGTCGATCCGGAAAAAAAGGCTCGAAAGAAACGGGTTGGGTATTATGATAAGAGTGAAAAGAAGACTAAAAGAATGTTGCGGAGGGAAAGGGATGATGGGAGAACGAGGGAGGGGAGGGAAGGGAAGGGGGTGGAAAATGTAATTAACTCGGGATACGGGCCATCAAGTAACGCCCATGTCATCTTGCATTTCCTCCCACGTCCGTTTCTTCAAAGATTTCGTTAGCTCGCGAATCGATAAAACTGCTCGTAACGACGAGAGATGCGATAGTTACCGTCTCTTCAAATTTCTTATAATCTCGCCATCTCGACGTCCTTGAACGACGTCGTTTCGAAAAATAAAACGTTTTCCATACAGGAATATCCTGAGAAAAATGGAAATGCACCGATTTAAAACGCACCTACGCGATTTCAAACAAAATTTCAATTTCGTTCGATAATACTCTTACTATGTAATAATAAAATTCACATTGGATTTGTTAATATATAAAAGAAAAAAAATTATATTAAAATGTTATTCGAAAAAGATGAACATTTTTATATGATATTAAAATAATTTATTAGTTATAGTATTTTATAATTTGAAGAAAAACATTTAAAAATATATATTGAAGTATTTAATTGAAATCATCATAATTGAAAATGAAAAAGGCGATCGAAAGGAAACTAAATGTCGATTGAACGAAACTATTAAAAATTACGTTATCGATAGTTCCTTTAAAGGATCGAACCTTGTTTATTTTTCTATGAATAATTCATACGTATCTTTTTGATTAATTTAAAATTTGTCAAAATTTAAGTATCCTTAATCGACAAGAACTAAAGGTGGGAACGAACGGATTCATTGAAAAAAATCTTGCGTCCGATTGAAGATCGGTCGAGGTTTCGTGGATCGAAAAACGTGGCGTTATCTTCCGCTTTCTGGTTAATTAAATTTGCATTTGCCAAGTTTTGGCCATGTGCCAAAATCGCCGATAGGCCGTCCCTTTCCTCTCCCTCCCCCACTTTAAGCCTTTCTCTCTCTCTCTCTGTCTCTCTCTCCTTTTTCGTCCATCCAGTTCGTCGATCGTCGATCCATTTACGGCGATGCGAAAGCAGAAATCCCTTAATCCTGAAAGGACGTCTACCTTAAAGCTACTTTGTCGAATCGCTCTCTGAAATGTTCATCAGACTCGACGAAGTCTCGATGAGCAAACCATCTAACCACAACAGACGCCACCACCTTACAAATACCTACACCCTATCACATTTCGAAGATTGACAATATACCTTTTTTTGTTTTTAATTTTTTTCTAATCCGCAATAACTTCATTTCGTCTTACAGACAACTTACAAGGTATTCCGAGAGTCCCTTGTTTTTTTTTCAACACTGACTGCAAACACTCGTATCTTTATTTGAAAAACAATATATCCTAATTCAATTAATAAAATAATTTAATTAATAATATTCGTAGGTTTATATTTTTTGTTTGTTTAACAATACTGACTATATAATATGCCCTAATTCAATTAATGAAATAATTTCATTAATAAAAAGCAACTTTTAGAACACCCTAATGCTGAAAATATGTTCTTTATAATCAGAAATCGCGATAATGGAAGCATAAGAAAAAAAAAGAAAATGTAGGGAAAGTGTAGATGATATCTCAAATATCGTGATTGAATCGAAGGATGATCTTTCCTTCCTAGGAGTTTGATCTAGCAGGAGGACAAGTAACGTACAATGGTTGCAACGAGAATCTTGATAAGTCGTTGTTGGGTATATACAGGATTCCTCGAATTTGCTTCCGTTTCATAAATCTATTGTGGCTGGGGTTCGTTCCGTGTTCTCTACCGATAGCTTGCATATACGAGTACATTAACGACGTACCTCCACTACTAGTAGGTTATATACGTGAACACATACACGTGGGAACGGTAGGTACAATCTATACGGTGTTGGATAAGTTATGGCTCCCATAGCGCACACCGTAGATCCCATGGACACAGACGTACTGCGATCATTATCAGTGAATTTATGGGTGCAGTCACACACCGACACCCTTCGAATTGCTTGTCGGTGTTAAAAGAGTGTCTCTATGAAATCCATGGATATATCTTGCGACTACCCTGCATTTTTAGTCTTCGAAAAGATCTACTTTCTATTCCGTGTCTTTTTCTTTCAAAAAGATAAAAAAAGAAATGAGAAAGAGTGAGAAAGATTTTGTGAGAGAGTGAGAGAGAATAAACTCACGCACACACATAGATAAGCCATACTTCTTTCCTCCCCCTCGAGAAAACGAAGATGGTATGTGCGTATATCTTCGAGTCTCGTTGTACGACGAGTTCCGAGAGAAAGAACATTCTCAAGCGGTCCGAATTGGTATTCCACGCACGTCCAATCTACGAGTTACAATCATGTGACTACTCTAAATCTCGTGAAAGCGTTTCCTTTATCATGTAAGAAAAAAAGAAAATAAAAGACGAATTGAGACTTGTTTTATCTCAATATTATTGACTGAATTACATTATAATTAACGTAATTAATCGATTTGATTTAAACGTATTGCCTGTGTACCCGTTAAGAAGATCATAGTATCTAGTAATTGATTAGTAAAATGGATGGGTAGCTTGCCCGAAAAAATAAAAATCGTATGCTGTTGATTTCAGAAGGATGGTAAAAGGACACGTGACATCTTTGATAGTTTTGAATAAATGTGAAAAAGTGTGTTAGTAGAGAAGTGGCTAGAACTCGTAAGAGGCAGAGTAACAAATGACAAATATATGATGATTCTTGAAGAAAATTGAGCAGTTTGACTAAAACTTAGAATCTTTTCTGTTTTTCAAATGATAGATCTAACCATTACAATAACCAAGACCCCAGGAGGGTTAACTTTTACATTAATATCTATTATATTATATTCAAGATGAAGGTATTCGATTCTATAATAAAATCATATTTTTTTCTTATTTTTCCTACTGTAAATGATTATTTTTGATAAATGTTCAGATTCAAATATTTTAATATTTTGTTTAATTAATTAAAAATAAATCGTGTTATTAAAAATTTTTTTTTAAAACGTTCTACACTTTGTATTCTTCTTACCAACGATCGATTTTCTCAACGTGTGGGTTTACTCGTACTATGCAAATATTATATCGAGCTGTCTTAAATCATTCTAGGATAAGATATTTTATTAATGTACTTAGACCCAAAGACAGGATGTTGAAAGTTCCTCGCTTATTCGTTTCGAGAAACATATGCTCGGTGTTATAATGTGAACACTACTGTATACTCATTGCCTCGAACTTCCGCCAAAGTCAATACGCCGTTTGCAAATAGGACTAACATTTTGCCGTAGCACGTGAGAGTTGTTAACGTTTCTCTTTCTCTTTTGTATTTTGGAAGGACTAAAGAGAAGGAAGGAAGAAAGGAAGGAAGTAAAGGAGAGAAAGAGTCAGGGAAGAAGAGGGAAAGAGGGAAAGAAGGAGAAAGGGGGAAAGGGGGAGAGAAGCAGGGATAAGAGAGCAAACATTTGGCCCATGGCGAGAATTCACAATGCCACTTGGTGTGCCCGCATAACCTCCTTCGCGATATTATGCAACATCGCGTATCTACATATAAAAAACTTTTCCCCTCCCCCTCCCTCGATACTTCTACCACTTTTTGTGAAATAGCAAAGATTCTATTTACGCGACCGTTTAGCATACGAAATCGAAAAAGTCAAATTGGTTATATGTGATCAAACGAAATCAGTTCTTATTGGATGATCTGTATATAGGTGGTGGTAATCATTATAAGCATCCTAATCTCTAACTCGATGCCAACACCAACATCGATTCTCTAAACCTTCTATATTCGTGAGTCATTAAACGGATTAATCTTGTAGTCGTAATCGTCTTGCTCCGTTTAATTTTCAATGAATTTAATTTCAATCTTTCGATTGTACACCGTATCACAGGGCTCGTTAAATAATTATTTATGCCGCGTTTAACCGAGCACGATTTATTCGATCGAATACGCTCGTGCGACCTGACATATGGCACATTTCATTTGATTAATAATATTCACTGGGTCTAACTCACAGTCGTCGTTAACTCGGCAGCTTTTAACTTCATCCGCCGTTCATTGAAAACTCGACACTCGGAAAATATAGTTTGAATGAATATCAAAAAGATTTTCTTGGATTAGCGTGGATGTGGATATAAATTTATTATAAATTTTTTTCGATATACACTGATACAAAAATACCTACCCCTGGCCACATACTACGATGACTTTGCCATTTTTCAACTGATGATTTATCTTTACAGTATTTAGGTACATTTATGAATTTTATTTTCTGTAATGGGTCAAAAGTAAATAAAAAAAAAAAAAAAAATGAGAAAAGTCAAAATGAACGAAAAGTAAAACCTATTTATGCGAGCTTGTTTGTTTGCCGTTTTTTGATGGAGCAATTGCTGGGAAATGAGCTTTGCGTGTGATTGCTCTAGTAATTTGATTTACGCTCCATTTTACATGTTACGATTACATTCATGAGAGATCTAACTCGCGTAGTTTTGATTCACCGATAAATTCATTTCGATCCTATATTATGTATTCTCCTCCCCGAATATATATGTGTATTTACATAATATACGCTCACGTTTTAGATATGATTCAAAATTCGAACGTTTATGTTTTTCGTTTCTAAATAAGTATATAATGATATATTGAGAAAAGATATATTTATTAAGACAAGAAAAATCGTTTTCTAACGTTATTCGCGAATAATTCATAATACATTTCTTTATTTTTTTGATAGAAACTTCATGAAATCCGATAGGAACCATTTTAAATCTAAAGTGATATTTTACTTTAACGAAAAAAAATGAAAGAAAAGGACGAGTTGTTATGACGAGGAAATTATGAAAAAAAAGAGGAAGAAAAAAGGTTTTAGAAGGGTGTGTCGAAAATAAAATGGCATGACTTTGGGTTTTTTTTTAAATTCCAAATTTCTTGATCCGTCCCCTCGATATTATTACAATATAAAAAAGAAACTTTTCAGAGTGAAAAATAAAAAATGATCACAGCCGAAAGAATCTCCCTTCTTTTCTTATCATGCGTGCCACCTCTATGGTATATAAAATTGAGTCCTCTCCTAAGCCTTTTTTGTTTGAGATCAATATCACCACCAAGCTTTAAGTTTTTCCATTTTAGATTTTGATCGAATCGTTTTAAACTTATAATCAAATCAAATAATTCCGACCAATTTTAAAATTATTCTCATATTAAATAGATATTTTAATTTTCCATGATTTATTATCATGAGAAAAGAATGAATAAAATAAATGTGAAATATTTTGAATTTAATATTGAATAATAATAATAAATTAAATATATATATTTAAATGACGAAAATATTAAAATTATTCAGAATATCGGACTGAAAATTCTCGTCACCCGTTATTGTTATACACCATAAATGACGAAACGTACGTGCGGAACTAAGCGTCGGTGATCTAACCACGTGTACTTGTCAACTCGTTGACGTTACACGTCGATATCAAGCCGAACTGTTCATACCTTTCCCTGGAAACGGACTCTCCATGCACAGCTAACACGATCAATTCGAGATTGGTCGTTCACAAAGTAGGACGAAACCTTTGCCGATCGGAAACCCGAATGGCTTCAGAGAGGCCAGAGGATGAACGGTCATGGGAACTTCATTACATTCCTAATCGCCAAACATCATTACTCGTGACAAATCATCTTCGACTATCCAATCTTGCGACTTAAATAACCTTACGTAAGAAAATATGTGATCATTATATGGGATCGGGTACCTCCACGACAAATATAATAGGTATTCGTGAAAAAGTTTACCAAAAATTCTGAATAGCTTAATAATTAAAGTAGACTTGTGTAAAAAAATATATAATTTATCGTCATTTTGATATTAAGAGGATAATAAAATATATATTATATATTAAAAATATAATTATTTTTGTTTGTGGAAATCGTCTGAAAAACGAGATATCCTGAATCGGAATTATCCCGATCCAATCAAATACCCCAGGCTCAATTTTTTGTTCACAAATCCTATAAATTAATTCAAATAAAATATAAAATATTTCAACAGAGTAAAATATTTCAATCGAATGAGTAATAAAATATCAATAATCAATAATTAATGTATATGTATATTTGCGTATAATTTGGATATGCAGAGAAAGAAAATAGAAAAAAAAGAAATAACTCTTATGGAAGGACTTAGTCGGAAATTCGATTGGGAACATCTACGCGGACTCGTTCGTGCAGTAGAAGAGAAACTTTGGTCACCAGGCAACCGATAGATATGCGCGTCCTGTGTACGACAAGTTCTCTCTCTCTTTCTCTCTCTCTCTCTCTCTCTCTCTCTCTAGTTTTCGTTCTATATACCTATCTATCTATCTATCTATCTATCTATCTATCTATCTCTGTCTCTCTCTCTCTTCTACCGTAACGCAGAACGTAGAGTTTACGACACGGTGCTTTTAGCGTCCTCTAACAGTCTGCCAGCAATCACATTAGTCGCTCGGCCCATCGGCTGCCATATTTAACGGTGGACCAAGCTCCAAAGCGACGGATGTCCGGGTCGTTGGACTAAACTGGACCAATCCGACGCCCTCGACTCTTGTGGACACACCGATTGACCCTTTTCGCACCTTCCTATTCATCATTTCTTTACATTTACAGGTTTCGAGACCTCTTTTTTTTTGGAATAATACGCCCAACTCCGAATACTAACATTTATCACAATAATGATATATCGATAGATCAAAATAACTTTACTTATATGCCAAAATATTCTAACGAAAGTGAACCCCCCTATGCTACTGCCAACACAGCAATAGCATTGACCGCAAAAGATTAATAAGTTTAAAAGCGACTACTCTACTATTTCTCTCTTGATTTTTTTTTTCTTTTTTTTTGTTTTCTCTATACCTCTTTCATGTGGGATCAATCATCATTGAAAGCATAGTAAGGAAATAATACCAAAAGGGGAAAGTTTCAATTCGACTATACAATCATCACGGCTTAAACGTACAACACTACTAACAGAAATATGAATAAAATTGATTAAAAAAATAGGAAAAAAGATGAATGATTATTCAAAGGAGTCTTAAAGGTTTTTTTTTGCAAATGATAATTGTGTGAATTTCATTCTAATCGCTGTTTGTATTCAGCATTTAATCAAACTACTTTTAAAAAGCTCGAGCGTAATCAGTGACTATTTGTTTGAAAATCTTTTAAACGCTTTCATAGTATGAATTTATTTTTATAAATCCAAAAAGAAAATAAAAAATAAAAAGAGTATAAATTCGCGATTAGGGTAGAACTTGAATAGGCTTCTTCGATCTCGTTTTGGCGTGATTACATGTTGAAAAATAAAGAAGACAGTAGGAGAAAACGTGACTTGGTTAATATGTACCGACAGGAATCCACTCTAAGTCCATAAACCCAAGTTACCATGCTTCTTAATTGGCTTTCCCAGGAGTGTCGGGACGGTTCTTGCCGCATGTCGATGGTAAATTTATGGCACCCCAAGGTCCGGGCTAATTCAGTTAGCAGTCTCGGTAGAGAGAAGTGAACTCTTTGTGAATCGACCGTCTCAATTCGTACAAAAGAACCTTTTATTGCTATTGCCTCGCTTTCTCTATTTCTCTCATTTTTTCTTTCTCCATTTTGCTGCTTCTCGAACGTGCCAGCGTGTTACGATTCTTCTCTTATTATTACTATTACTACTACACTAAAAGAATTAATTCATTTATTTTATAGTTACCAACATTTTACAATATTCGATTAATGAATGTTTGTAAGATAAACTTATTTTATTGTAATTCATTTTTATATGAAAAGATGTAATTTAATTTAATATTTCTTTCTCGTCTTTGGAATATTTACAAATATTTTTGGCCACGAAATATGTTAGGAAAAGAATCAGAAAAAAAAGTTAGAGAGAAAGAGAGGAGAAAAAATGTTTCTACACACGTTGGTCATCGTGTTTTAACATTTTTATCGATATGATCGGCAAAATCAATGTACAATGTTTTTCAATAAGAAACATTATGTATCAATTATAAAAAATATTCTTCCATCGACAAAACTCACATTTATAAGATTATCTAACATTTTAATAATTCTAAAATATGTTTCTTTGTACAATAAATGTGAAAACATAGTATTAAACTATTTTGCAATCTATATATCAATTGTTTAAAATTAACAAAACTCTTTTAACCAACTGAACATCGTTTATAAGAAAAAATAAAATTGTTTGTTAACGATAGTCATAAAACGAAACTGAAATAAATAAAACATAAGATAATACTTTAGTCGTTTATGATCGATATATCGATATATTGAAATTAAGAAAGTCGTGAGAAGTAGAAGGGAATTTGAGGATGATGCTGTAAACGAAGAAGAGATGCAGGGAACCGTTCATTCGGAACAAGTTTTCGAGTACGCGTGCCGAAGCGGCAGATCATAAAAGACTTTTACGTACCTCTTGAAACGATGAAAGTGTAATCTGCCAAGAGTTCCCATGAGTCCGACCCTCATTATGCCGGAAAATTTTCACGCAACTTTCAAATATTCCTATGCATGAATACGTGAAAATATGTGGGGTAAAATGATCTATCGACACAATTTATTTTTTATTATTTTATCCGTATTATTAAAAAACACCATAAAGAAAAGTTTAATATTTATTGTTATTCTTTGTGGTTCATTGTTATGGGTTTTATTGTTTGCATACATGCATATATATGTGTGTATGAACGATAAGTGAACTAGAGAACATTTCGATTTAGGGTTCTTTGAAGTAAACAAGATCTGTGTAGATAAAAAAACAAACAAATAGTTCCATATGGCCTTTCTTTGTAAGACGATCGTTGATCGAAATGGACAAAGATCGAAGAATCTACTCGAATTGTGCATTGTGCATGAGAGTGAAAAGAAATGAAAGGATGAAGATTGAAAAACATGAGCGAATAAAAAAAAGAAGTGGAGCAGGTGTTAGCTGGGTTGTCGAATAAATTGAAGATCAAATTTTATAGAACATTAGTTAATTAGTTTAAATAGTTGTTTTTTATTTTGTTAAATAAATTTCAACATTATCAAAGAAAGGTATTTAATTTCATCGTATTTGCGATAATTGAAAAATAATTATCATAAACGTTTACTGTACCTATGTATCTATTTTCTAATTAATTTAATGAGATATAATTAATCGTACCTTCGCTTATCGAAATTTTGTAGAACTACCGACAAATGTTTTGCTAGTTTTGTATCATTGAAAGTGATGACAAAATGATCGAGTTGCGATTTAATCATCGGGAAGAGGCTTCGCAATCTAATTAAATAGAAGTCTAAATGGGAACGCATTCCATCTTAAACGAATAGTGTTTCTGGCAGAGGCCGAGGTAATAGTGGTAGAGGTGAAGAAGGAGGAAGGAGGAGGAAGAGAGATGCTGTCTATACGGACCACGGAGATGGAGCATGGCCGACCTTTGTTTCGTGGCGCTAATGATTTCGCCCATTAGGCAACGTTACTTAGCGTACAAACGTGCAATCGAGTCTTAATTAATTGCATTTGCCGTTTTCGATTATCTTAACTAAAGGTAACACGATTCCTAGGACTCTGTGCATACCTTCGACAATTATCTACAATGAAAAGTTTCAATGAATTTCTAACGATATTTTGAAAAACTCTTAACGTTATTTGACGAATAATTCCTACGATTTTCCAAATAGATGGTTATCGGGTTGTTCGTAAAATGTTCGAGTAAAGTGGGGAATGAGGGGAAGAAATTGCTGAGTGACGTTTATGTCACACAGGAGAACCGATAGAAGAAGAAACCGATAGTGAGAGATATTTTCTCTCCCTTTATGCTTGAAATGCTATCACGGATTGGTAGACTTCAATTAGCTCCAGGATGTGTCCTTGGAAAGGTGCAGGATATACGAGCGCCATCGGAATTGATCTTCCACGTTAGATGCGATCGATTTTAACCGTAATAGTGTCGAAGCGTCGAGTTGAAAAAGAAAGAAAGAATGGAAGAAATGAAGAGAGAGAGAGAGAGAGAGAGAGAGAGAGAGAGAAAAGAGATAGAAAAGGATAGAAAAAAGTCTTACGATTCGAACAGAGAACGATCGTTAAGTCTCGACCTCATCGACCAAGGACGATTTTCCCTCTGGAAAGGTAGAAGAGATAGTAGTAGCCATTCACCGAGGCTGAATTAACTCTTCGCACGGGCTGTCTCGACGTTGGCTCTCGGCACCAGCAGCCCTTTAAAGGGGCTGTCTCATTCTAGTCGACATTTTCCATTAAACTTTTCCTATGTTCATCGGTTCGTCGCGGCCTAACTTTTAATCCTGCCAACTTTCATTTAGATCTTCCGAAGCCGCAACGACGACAACGACGTGCTTCCTGAAAACGAAAATATTCTTGTTCTTTTTATTTTCACTCTCTCTCCGGCCCTTTTTTTCTTTCCTTTTAATCTTCCCCTCATCTCTTTTCGTCATCGATTTATTGGGAATATATATATCTTTGTTGAGTTTTCACGACTCCTATTGTATACTTTTCGACACGTTGATGGAAAGATAAAAATGAAATAATAGTTTTGATCTTTCAAACTTAGGAAACGTAGATAGGTAACTATCTTATTCAATTTGAGATTTAGTTTACGGTTCAGTTTACTTGTAAGACGGTACATATATATGTCAATTCGAAGGTATCGATATCAAAGGTAGAAGCGTCTAAGACCCAAGTTATCAAGGGTAAGAAGGTGGAGTAAGTATCGAGGTTCCGTAACAGGCACGGGGAATCTTTGGCAAAGAGCCCGACTTCGAAAATCGCCTTAACTTCTCGAAGGACCGAGAAGTAGTGTAGGAATAAGACAGAAGGAAGGAGGGAAGAACAAGGCCAGGGTACGATCGTTAACGTTGAGGTAGGACAGACCTTCCACGGCCAGGTCCTTGTGCTCCTTTTACTTCCCTTTTTTTCCCTTTCTCTGTTTTTTGCCTCCTAAGTAAGTACTTTTTTTTCTTTTTCTCTCATTTTCTTTTTCCCTTTCGTGGATTCAGGACGACTGACGGTAGCTATGGTGGTGGCGGTGGTGCGGAGGAGGGGATGCTTACCAGAATCCAGAAGTCAGGGAGAGATAGGGATAGACCAACAAGAACAAACCGTGATTTAGTGCACGACTGCAGTGTGCTTCTTCGTAGGGAAAGGAAATGGTAACCCGAGGAAAAGAAGGGAGAGAAGAAACCCTGTCCTTACTTTAGATAAATAGTGTTTGAGCGTTTCCTAGCCTTAACCCCTTTAACTCTTCCATCTTGAGAGTGAGAGAGAGAGAGAGAGAGAGAGAGAGAGAGAGAGAGACGTAAGAGAATCACCGTAAGAACAAGAGGGAAACCAGTTATTTTTACGAGCTAGAGTCATGTCATTCGTGAATCTTTAGTCACGATTTATTGAAGTTTCTCTATCTTTAGAAATGTGTTCGCGACTTTTTCCTCGAAGTAAAGTAATTTTATTTCTTTATCGTGCTACTCTCTCTACGTTACTTTGGAAATTTTCACCACTTATCTCTCATGGAAACGTAAAACATTATCTTTGTCTTTGTACTATGGTATTTTTTCTATTTCTTTTTGATATCCTTCCTAGTAGAAAATAGATACAAAGAGTCGGCCTGAGAGAAAAAGAGAGAGAAAGACAGAGAGGTTCTTCGGACGGTTCGTTAAAAGTCTCCAATTATCCAATGTAGTTGGGAAGTCTTTCTCTCTCTCTTTACCCATCAACGCTAGGAGGAGTACAGGCTCGTAACTGTAACTACGAGGAGCGCACTTAATTCTTTCTTTTTTTCTCATCTCTTTTTTTTCTTTCTTCTTTTTAGGCTAGATTGGTTACTTACCAAGATACACTCCCGAACTTTCAGAGACTTTATTCGCGCCGCCATCTGGATATTACTACTTACGATATTCACTTGCACAGGCTTACTTTTTCTTTATAGTCAAGAGTTAAATTTCTAATTTTGTAAGATCGAGACTCGCTTAACTGAAACCCTTCAATTCTTTTTTCGTTCTTTTTTCTTCAACGTGAAAAAAGATTTTTCGACGATAATATTCAAAGTCGACGGGAGAGGAGAGAAGAGAAAAATCGTTGGCAATGATATTTTATGGTAACTTTTTCTTTTTTTGGATCCGTCGGACTACTACGAAGCAGCAGCTAGTTAGGTAAATCCCGTTAAAGAGTACCGTAAACGGTACACTCGCAGGCAAACAAATCTTAATGACATCTCGTAGGGTTTCCACGAAACGGACGAATAGTCTCTGCTGTAGTTTAGGGTACAGAGAGAGAGTAGTAGTCGTAGTAGTAGTAGTAGTACTAGTAATGTAGGCTTTGCGATATATCCGTGTCAGGATGACCAATGCCCTGTCGGACCTACCATGCATCAACCGTTGTATTGTGGTCACTTTGGATTATCTTGGATGGAAACAGGCTGCGATTTCGAATTTCACTACCTCCTTTTATCAGGATCGATGCCTTTCTCCGAGAGCTTCTCTTTCTCGAGCTTCGTATATAGATTAAATGCAAATCATCTTGATCCGATCGGAGTAACAACGACTATCTACATCTCTACACGAACACATATACATATATGTAGATATATACATATATATTCTATCCGTTGATCGTAGAAGAATGATGCACATGGAAGGAAAAAAAGGAAAAATAAAATAAAGAGCAAAAAAAGAGAGAGAGAGAGAGAAGAGAAGCATAGTTACGAGGAAGCCAATCATTTTTGTTACTCCATTCGTTCAAACCGTAATCCGCAAAGTTCTCAATCAAGCTTTTTACCGACGTGTCTCGTGATTCAGTTCTCTCACGTTCGTCGAGTTCATTTATTTTATGAAAGAATCAACGTGAATGAAAGTAAGAGAAAGAGAGAGAGAGAGAGAGAGAGAGAGAGGAAAACTCCTTTCCACTTATCTACCCACCCCCTCTCTCTCTCCCTAACGTTTATTACCTCACCTCGAATCGCCAAGGGAAACAATTAAGGAGAAAGCGATTGGGATACACATTCTCATTATCACAAAATGTACTCTCTCTTTCTTTCTCTCACTTTTTTCTCTTTTTTTTCCTCCCCTAACTCTCGTTTCCTCTCTCTTGAGGATTTTGCCGCACATTCAACGTAAAAACTCTCCCGATTAACCTGCGAATCGAGATTATAAAGAAATAACAGACCGCGTTTATTCCTCGAAGTTGAGTCGACTAGTCGATAATACTAGCGGAAGTAATTTCGACACCCCTGCTAATCCTAGTTGAATTTTTATCGAAAATAAAAAAGGAAAAAAAACGATTGCTTCCTTCCTTCTTTTCAAAATCCTTCAATTTAATCCGACGAGAGATAAAAATAAAAGGAAAGAAATTTCAGCGGATACCGACGTTTTATAAGATTTGCGAAGATACGAAAAGAAAATAAATAAATCGATTTTTGAAAGATTCGGAATAAAAGGGGAGAAAGAGAGAGAGTGAGAGGACGAGTTTAAGGAATCGTGTAAAACTGGAATACTTTACATGAAAAAGTTCGTACCGATGAAATATTATGACGATTGACATACACGTGCGTTTCACGTATACACAAAACCGATTTCTATGCATTCTATGAAAGCAAGAGAAATAGAGAGGATAGAAATAAAAGGAAGGAAAGAAGAAAGAAAAAAGAAGCTGAAAGAAAACGGGCCCAGAACACTTGGAAACTTTGATAATTTTACCTTTCCCATCGTTGGACCAACGTGATATATTATTCACTTGTTGTACTTTGACATGGGGACTTTACGAAAATGCGCAAAAGAGACGTCCGTGCATGCTTGGCTGCTTTTTTGCTTTCGAAAACCTTTACTTCCTCGAAATTGAATTTTACTCATCAAATATTGAAAATACTATCTTACCTTTGACTGATATTTTTATTTTATTAGATTGAAAATAATATATGAATCTTGCATCGTCTTGCATCATCTTTTCCTTCCTTCCCATCTCTCTTTTCTGATTATAAAATAACTTTAACAATAGTTACGAGGTATTATTTTCGAATAAGATGCATATATCACGTGGTTGGATTTACATTCCCTTAATACGCATTAAATGGAGGGAAAAAAACGTATAACAGAGAAAATAATATTTCTCGAATGAACGTCGGAAGCTTAGGAATGAAGTTAAGGAGCAGGGGTTACTTTTGCATAGCGATTAAACTTCCTTCAAGTTAACTGACTTTTGTACGCATTAAGATACCTTGAGATCGCTAGGATCGTTGCGGTACAGGTTAAAGTCATGTTGAATTTTAAAGAGCTCTGAGACGATAACAAAATTGCTTCTTGGAGTAAGAAAGTGAAAAAGAGAGAGAGAGAGAGAGAGAACTAGTGTATAGAGTGAAGAAGAAGCAGAGAAGGAAGAAGGGAAAAAAGAAAGGGCAGGTAAGAGAGGTTTTCATAAGTCTTTTAGCGGCTGGTTAAAGTTAAAACGTCGTAGTTTTAACTTTAGCTCGTTAAAAGAGAACGCAGTGTAAGCCATCTCCGTGCATTTTTCTTCGATTGTGGTTGGCTAAGATGCGGCAAATTTTCCACCGGATTCTCATGGATACCACCGCCTGTTATCGATATTCGACGATCTCTGAAATAAATTCTATTTTTCTGAGCTGATAGAAATACGACTCCGTCGTTTGTTATCTAAGCTCCTTACGAGTCGTGTGATTCTTTACGAGCGACAAGGATGAACGTTCTATTTCTCCTTCAAACAAACTAAAAAAAAAAGAGAGAGAGAAATATTTTTTTCGTTAAGTAACAAAAATAATTATTTGTTCTTTGAATTAGTATCGAAAAAGAAAATTATAGAAAAATGACAATTTATAAGTTTTGAGAAAATTTACACGAATTTTAGTTTTTATCAACTGAGAAACTTCAAAATATTTTTCAAGTTTTTTTTTATGTGTAAGTATCTTTGTCTACAGTTAAAAAAATAAATTGTGCATTACTTATCGCTTAGTTAATTATTTATTAATAATGTATATTATAATATATAATAAAATAATTAATTATTATAAATTAAATTGAAATTTGTCGAATATCTAATCAAAAACTTTTTAAATCAGTACACATGAAAGTTTGATGATGAATATCTTTTGAACGCTTAATTTAATCGCCAAAACATAAGACACCATTTTTATAGAGCAGTTAATTTCCTAAAAAAATTTGTATTGCACATTTTATAATAGTCATTTATTGTCGAGTTATAAAATTCATAAACAAAAATGAAATTTGTCCGAAAATAATCAAACTTAAATCTTCAATATCATTCAAATGGTGATTTTTACGGAAAAAATATAATATACCTTTTTTGTAGAGCATTAAATTTCCTACAAAATTCGTCTAAAACATTTTTCTGTACAATCAATTAATGATGAGGTATGAATTTTATTCTATTGGACTGAGAAAAAAATAAAAAACTTCGATACGGAGGATCTTCCGATTAAAATTAAGAGATCATATTTGGTGAGAATTGTTTTAAGGTGTCTAGCAACCCATTTTTCCGTGTCACTTGTAAAAAAAAATAATTGATTTTTTTGACCCATCCTAATGTACATATATATTTTATTTTTAAATAATATCTTTACGAATTTTCTGGACAATTACGATGAACATCGGATCGATATGAAATTTCTAATCGATGCATGAACGACGGCAGTTAGATTCATTGGTGAATTGTGGCTTAACGTATAGGATGATTCATGGGGGAGTAATTTCATAGTCACGTAGACGTCGTGTCGTGCCGTCACGAGGCGTCATATTTCAAAATTATAAACGTGGCGCGCTTAAGTCGTGGCTTTTCTATTCCCTTCCTCTTTAAAGCAATGCTCCGTTCTCTAACAACTCTACTATTTCTCCCAGAGCAACGTCCACCACCCCAATCTCAACCTACCTTAACTCTGTCGACCTCGAGTAAAGGTGACAGAGGTCCACGGAGCCGATCCAGGACGTCGGAGGTGTTTGTTGGATCGAGCAGAACGTGGTAGCAGCATCATGGAGACACCACCCTCGTGAGACCCTCTCTTCTACATAGCTCGCGTTTAATCACCCAAGTTTCCTAATTAGAAGCATACCCACCTCCCATTCCCACCCTTAACCCCCCGAGCGTTTAAATGTCACGTCTTTGCATACCACCTCGTTCTTTTCATTCTTTCGTAATTCCTGTTCTTTCTTCCCTTTATCCGTTCTCTTACTACCATTTGATATAATCGAGTATTCTGAATTTCTTTATATATACATATATATGGTTACTAATTTTTTTATTTCCTTCTTTATTTTTAATAATTAAATTGTGGAGTTCAGACAGAGAGAAATAAAATGAAAAATGATATGATATAATATATTTAATTAAAATGGTGAGCGATATTTACAAAAGTTTACAAAAGAGGCGTGGTTACAAAAATACAGAATACTAAAGAGCTGTACGATCCGAAAGGATCGTACGGTGATTAGCGGTATTCGAAATTCGCGCGCGTCCGCTTCCATCGATTAGGATTCTAGATCGATACTCATTGCGAGCATCGATCAACTACTAGTAACTATCGCAGCGCTTCTCTTGCTACCCCCACCTCTCGCATCCCCACTTCTCATAGCCCTAGTACGTACGTCCTGCTGGGCCAGTACAAAGGGGCATTCTTCCTATTTCTTCACTGGACGCCTACGACTACACCTCTTGAGGGATTATAGAGGCTTTAAGAATTCACAAAGGACAACGAAGAGAATATCCTGATCTTCAAGACTCGTGAAAGTGAGCCCATTCAACATCACAATCCTTAAAGTTGTGATCGCTATACTTGAGGAGTGCGAGAGGTGAGATCTTTCCAATATATATATATTTCACATCAACGGTATTTTCCCACGTGGTAACACCACGTGGTGCATTCTTATTGTATAATCAAGTATCATCCAGGGTTTTTATGCCGCAAGGCTTTTCCCTGACGAACCAATAAAAAAGACATTGTTTCTTTGGTTGGCTCAATCACGTGTTTTATTTTACACCTTAACCTAACCCTTTATTCTCCACTTCATAGCATAAACAAATTGCCAGAGGACTCTTAGTTGAGGAATTTCGGCCATAACAAGAGCTACAAATAGAAGATCGACTGACTGACTGACTGATTGATAATCTGACTGATTTGCAGAATGACTGATATAACAGATAATACACAGACGGATATAACAGACTGATACAGGCAGATACAGACAGACTAACTAAGGACTGAAGACTAAGGACTGAAGACTAAAGACTAAGGACACCCTCTAACTTCTTTTTCACATATTAATATCAGAGATGAGCTACACCTTTTTGGAGAGGGAAGGAAATTATGAATCTTATTGACCAATAGCAGAAGGATCCACCCCATAGTCCACCGATGGCTACAGCCTATGGTTTTGGTAGTGGAAACTATGCATAAAGGAACTTTATCTAGAATATCGAAATGTTATTTCTTTTTATAGTAACGCATATGATTACATAGGAATCCGAAACCTCTCAAAGTGCCCAACACTGCACAAAGGTTTTCATCGCACCAATATATCTAGATTATTCTTAAGTTTGTTTATGATTTCATGACCCTCCTAAAAAATTTCTCTTAATCTCTGAATGGAGTTTTCTTTCACTAAAATCGATAGCATATTTAACCCTTTCGCTACGGGGCGGATCTCCGCCGCGGTACTCCCGCAGTACGGCGCGCTACACCGAAAAAGTGCACGGTGCACGCAAAGTTCGAGCCGGTGTCGTAAGACTTATGATCGAGGCATTTGGTTTATTATTGAAGCCCGTAAAAAACAAATGATGCAAAACGAAAGACTCACGCGGCATGTCTAGAGTGAGATACTCTGTGCATAGCAAGTGCAGGCGCTTATCATATATACAAATACGCGACATCTTTAGCGGGAGCGACTATAGCCGCTCGTAGTATCTCAGCGGCATCACATGGAAAGCGACTATAGTCGCCCGTAGTACCTGAGTGGCATCACATGGAGAGCGACTATAGTCGCTCGTAGTAGCGAAAGGGTTAAACAGAAAATAAAATATAAAGAAAAGAACTAAGTACTAGTTTTATCGTCTACAAAATCAAAAATCTTCTTGCGAGAGAGAGATAAATAGATAGATAAATAAAAAAAAATTCGATTAGAAATATTATCACTATCATTATCATTATTATAATTATAATTATTAATCAAGATGAAAAGAGAAAATGACGGTTTTCCCCCTTGATAAGATTTTAATCCGTAACGCGTTACAATCGAGACTAGCTATATAGATGTCAAGATGATTAATTACGTCTTTCGGAAATATTCTAACGTTTAAATTTCGATCAGCCGTAGGAAAACGGTAGGAAACTTTGTCAGAGATTTTAACAATCGTCTGCTGGTAAGTTCTGTAAACTCGTGAACACGAAGGCGGGATGGTAAAGACCAATGTCTCGCGAATGAAAATATTCTCTATCTAAAGTTAGAGGGATTATCGTATGTGGTGGGAAGTGGTGGAGGAGGGAGAAGGAGGAAGGGGGACTATGAAATTTACGAGCAATTATGGACAATAAAACCGACTCGTCTATCATTTTCGGTTAACAGCGAATAAAGGGAACCGTTGAAATTTTCTAGTGCTGCTTCTGCTGCTGCTACTGCTGCTGCTGCAACTGCTATACGCGGTTACATACATTATAATGATGTCACGAAGTTGGACAGCGATAAAACTCATAGAACGCGGTGTTAAATGAAATACTATGTATAATATATAGGTTACCACCAAGAGAAATTTCAACGGTACGTTTATCAAGATACAAAATCGTGCGAACTCGTGTGGCCGTGTACAGTTTCAAGAGTAAGCTTGTCACGCAATGAACAAAACTTTTCTAATAACCCCAACGTAATAAAATGTCTGTTCTCGAGGAGAAGAACTAAATTTAACCTAGCAACGTAGTAAAGATCACATCCCTATATATATTATTATATATACTTGCAATTTCCTCTCATCCGTTATTATCGACAAAGTCTCGTTTAAAAATTCGTTTACCTTGTCGGGGAAATTCTTCAAATATTTTAATCATTAATTTTTACTCATAATATGAGACGATGCTAAGCAAAAAGTGAGTTAATCAATTCTGCGATGAACGGGAAAAGTTGAGTGGCAGATAAAGGAAACTCTAAGTTTTACTCTCTATGTATTTTTGTGCATAATACTTCAAGTTTTGTCGAGTTAATTGAATTCTCTATTATAATTCTTATAAAAAGTTCAATATAAAAAGAAAGAGAGAGAGATAGTTTAATGAAAAACATATTTTTAGTTGGTTTCTTTTATCGTAGTAAATGATCATTGTTAATAAAATAAATAAAAATGAAAGATAAATTCAGAGCCAATAAACTTGTGTATGATTTTAAAGAGAATGCAATTGGAACAATGTTTCGAAATGAAAGAGGAACAGACAGAGAGAGACAGAAAGGAGTGAACAAAACGAATCGTGGTTGTATATCACGAATGTTTTTTTAATTCTTAGTACATCCGTTTGTCATGGTAGACAAAAGGTAAACTAACGAGTCTGCCTTTCTTTCTTTCTAATGAAATCATGATGACTTTATGGCGCTTCGACCGATTCATCGGATAGCTGCAGGCAGAAACGAAGACAATGTATAATGAGTAATGTACCTACTGGGGTACAATTTGCTAATTGCATCGTGGGTTTTATAACGTAACGAGGAGTCTCTTTGTCGGCTGTTGTTGTTGTTGTTGTTCAAAGAATTTCGCGCGAATTCCTTTATTTATTTATTTTAGTCAACAGATCGCAAAAATATTCTAAACTTTGATAATTCGATGAGAAACTAATTTATTTTCGTAATATTAAATTTACGAAATTATTGAATCAACAACACAAGTCTACAATATTTCTAATTAAATATGAATAAGAAATATACGAAGTGTCAGAGATAATTTGTTTTTTTTTTTATTTTGTTGCTGTTGTTATGAAACGTAAAATACAAAAGTAATTAAAACTTCAGTCGGATTACATCTTCGGGGAAATAGATAAAATTTTTCTACTATTCGTGTAACGGAAATGAGTTGCAATGCATAATGTTATTGTGTGGAACATACTCATACAATTTTTTCGTTGAACATGTTATTCCCAGAAATATAGATTACATATATGTTGAAATATGTTTGTTTTCAACAGTAAATGAAATATCAAAAGATAAAATTTATATTTTAATGTTGTTTACGGTTATCAATAAACTGTTTAAATAGTTGCAATATCTAACATGATTGATAAAAATATAACTTTTTTTCCGATGTTCGTTCGTTTCGATGACATTCCAGACGGAGATTCGGCCCAACTTCGCGTAAAATCCCCAGTAGGTAACGTATAAATCAATATTTATAAATTTACAAGAATAACGAAAAATATTGGTATATGTTTCATTTCGTATCAATAACTTTGCACTTCGTAACTCATCTCGATTTTGTAAAAAAAAAACCAAAATATTTTACCCGTTTCCACAAAAAGAAAGTTATAATTTGTTATCCTGCATTCAATTAATAAAAACAAAAAAAACTCTTTCTAAATTTATTACTGCGTGAAAAGAAATAAATAGATCGTCCGAGACATACCGACTGTATTTTATGAATATTTATCGAAAAAAATAATGCTCAAGAGGGGAAGGAGAAGGATATATTCAAAACGTTTCATACCTAAATAAAAAAAAATAAAATATGAAAAATATCCTACACGTATTATACGCTCTCTTAACGTTGGAACAGAAAAGTCTAGGATATTTTGCTGTCTCTAGTAGCAAAGCTTAAGGCATGTAAGAGCGTACACCAACCCCTCCGTATAAGTCTAGACTTTGGAATATAACTTGAAATGTGGTATCAAAAAAGTAAAAGAAAAGCGAAAAAAAAGAAAAAGAAAAAAAAGAAAGAAAAAGATGCATTTCGCGCTCCTCGAGAAGAAGAAGAACAAGAAGAAGAAGAAGAAGAAGAAGAAGCTCGCGGCAGTGATCGAAAGAGAGAAGAGAGAAGAGAGGGTGGTACGTAAGGAAGTCGGAAGAGAAAGAGAGAGAGAGAGGTATATTACACGAAAAACATCTCGAATATCGGGGAAGGTTTGGCTGCGAACCGCCGTGCGGCAGTCTAGGGATTCCCATGAAAGCAGTTGATCCCAAGGGTTTTTCGAAGATACGGATGGAAAAGCGTGCACGGATGAATTTCTACGAACGTTGCTCGAAACTTGAGAGAAAGAGAAAGAATGTGAAGTTCGAGTTGAACATGATGAAAAAGGAAGTGGGAAGCAAAGAGAGAGAGAGAGAGAGAAACAGAGAGAGAGAGGAACAGGAAGAAAAAAGGAAATAAAAGAGAAGTAGAAGAAGAAGAAGAAGAAGAAGAAGAATAAAGGGCAGAAGGGAAAGATGGGAAGGAAAGAGAAAGTAGAAGGGTTCGCAGACAGTCTCCGGCGAAGGTTTGTTCGAAAGTTTATTATTACTTTGTATCTCTTCTCTTTTCTAGTTCTTTCTCGGCACTCCTCCTCCCCCTCTCCCTCCCCTTTCCATCTAAATCCTCTTTCTTTCGACAACCACCCGAACTGGCCATATCTAAGGCCAAAATTCTCAAGGATTTTCTGCACCTACCTTACGCGCACAACTAAATATCATTTTAAAACCAAAGTTCTCGTGCAAACTTTAGTTTATTATTTCCCTATAGCCAATGGCATCGATAAGCAATGGGAGAAACATAGGGACATAGAAAGCAAAAAAAAACTCATTCCATCCTATCGAACTTTGGTTATCTTTTTCAGTATTGTGCATTACTACTCGTTCAATGTCTTATCATCTTTCTTAGATTTCGTTGATGTTTAATAAAACAACAAAAATTCTTAGGATCATATTAAAAGACAACAATCATTCTAAAACGTAACATTCGATATTTGAGCTGTAATTCTCCCGAAAGTTATCTTCTTAAAATTCTATCCAAACTGATGATCGAGAACGATCAATTAAAGTTCTACTATCCTCGTTATCGCGATCATCTAGTATATAATCTGAATCAGAAGAAACATCGTAGTCCCTCCTTTTGCTATGCTCAAACTCTCCTACTTTGACTTCCAATATCTCGTGAATGGTCTTTTCAGTGGTTCCCATAGTTACTACTACTACTACTGCTACTCTTAGTTCTCATAGTCCCATAACCGTTAAGATTCAAACTAACATTCATAGAAGATGACTTCTTAGTCGAACGAAATCGACGTATTATCTTGAATCGTCCTGCATAATCTTATGTGTAAACTTTCGATTCTCGCAAATGTTCTTACATATATATAGTAAGTATGACAAAGAAGAACATTACACGAAAAGATAGTTCTTCTATAACATATATATATGTATTTCAAATTGTCACAGAGATCGGATTCGATTATGACGGATAAATCGAAAGAAAGAAAAAATCTTTTTTTTTATTTTTTTCGCCAAAAATGGATATCGAGAAACGATTCGTTTCGAAACACTATCCAATGTATGGCACGAGCTAGATAGATAGATAGATAGATAAATAGATAGATAGATATATATAGAGAAAGAGAGAGAAAGGGAAAGAGAATCAGAACAGGACGTGGCTAGACAAAGGTAGAAGGGGGAAGAGAAGTTCTATCGAGCGTACCGTACGTCAGGGCCAAACGGCGGCGGCTGCACCGGATGATCGGTTCATTTCCGATCGTTGCCCACAATCAACAATACACCCTCCCGAACATTCTAGATACCGGATCTGTCGGCACGGTCAGCTTCACCGCCGTTTATCCGTCTCCATTCAAGCACGTATAGGCGCGTGCTTGTCATTGTCTTCGTTCATGTAGACTATGGGTATACAAGTAGCGAATGTACGCACCAACTCTCGGTGTCTGGTGTTTCTCTATGTGAGTACGCGCACCCGCGTGCACATGCATGCACACTCTCGATCCCAGGTGCATCAGTAACGTGGTCGTCCCTTCGATACGATGGAGCTTGTTATCTCATGTACCCGGTCTTGTTGTTCTCCCGTTTTTTGCTTTTTTTTTCTCTCTCTCTTTCTCTCTGTATCTCTAATAATATCTCTCTTTTTCTCATTTATACACTAATTCTCTCATTCGCTAATTTTTTCTCTCTCTCTTTCTCTTTTTCTTTAGTTTTGTCTGTTTACCAATTCCCTTTGTCAGGATTATCGTAAACCACAGGAACTGTTTTTGAAAACCTTAAAAAACTTTCCAGTACCAAAGACATTTTCCCCTGTTCGTACTTATTCAACCATTGTTTTAGAACATTTCCAACTTTTTAAGTGGCTCTTTTCCTTATCCCAAGAATTGGGAACAGTCGCGCAGCTTTTACCTATTTCGAATTAAGAAATTGGAAAGGATTTTCGTGCGCGACGTTAACTTTTAAGATCGTAAAGATAATGATGATGGTCGAGGGTATTTGTAAATATTCTTGATACTTAGATTATACATAATTAGAAGATTATTTTCCTAGGAAGTAATATGTATCTATTTTTATATAGAAATAGTACAAATTGATGACTTTCAGTTGATACCTGTAGGATAATTAATGGGATAATTATGAAAAAAAAAATTATGCTTATTAGATTAATGTAAAGCTTCAGTTTCGATTTATTCGACTGTCCCAACTAACTAAATTGGATTTAAGTTATTAATGAAAATGAATTAGTGATTAAATATTTTTTTACACAGTAGGAAATCAGATCATTGAAATAAACAATAATTGCATGCTCAACTATTCATATATTAAAAAGTATAGTTGTACTATGCTATTGCGTTGTAATAAGAGATTGGAACATCTCGTGTTCGGTCATGAAATCTTTCAAGATTTTCTTACATCGAAGTGTTCATTAATCTCGATTGTACGTCACGTTATTTTCCGTATATATACCTATATATATGTATCCATATACGTAGGATAACCGTATAAGTGAATTCTGGCGAAGCTGTCGGTATATCGAGAGTTAGATAACCATTATCGATATTCCGTCAGGACGGACGAACGAACGAACGAACGAACGAACGAACGAACGAATGAACGAACGGGGAAGCATCGGGCAAGCGAACAAGGAAATTAAAAATTGAACGCATAGACGTAGAGAACGTAATATCGTCGGACGTCTCAAGAGAATTGGAATCATTTTTGGAAGACAACCTTCTTTTATGTTCACGAATACGTAAGATATTATTTAAAAGTCTTATTTAGTGAACGAAAGGTTAACGATCTCTAAGAAAAATTTCCAAGTAGTCTTTCGTATAAATTTCCACTTCCTTCTCCTCCTCCTTCTATTTCTTCACCACCCTTCTGCAATAAGAAGAAGGGAGTTCGTTCTGTTCTAAACGTTTCGATCGTTCGCGGTTTTGAACAAAAATCCAGAGATAAAAAAAAACGTCGAAGCTTTGTTCGCTATTTTTATCTTCGATATACTTTTCTTTTTTTTCTGTTTGTTTCTTTCCCGCACGAAAATAACGAGGCGTGCGGCGACAAAGAGGGGTGAAAGAGGGACAACCTTTTCCTAGCATAGCAAAAGCTCTCCCTCCTCTTCACCTAGACCACTACTCTCAAAAAAATTCCAAAAGAAAAATAAAATAACAAAAAGGCGATAGAAAGAGAGAGAAAGAGAGACTCATCAAGAATGACATGCATATTTATTAGCGGATCAAGTTAACTCATCCCTCGCCCCTCCGAGTGTCTATTATTACGATCACCGTAATTAATCGATCCTCACTTCCGTTGCAGAGATTGCCAATTAACGTACTCGCCTAGGCAGCAATAAGAATGACAAAACGTTCAAAGTTTCTCTTTCGTTTTAAGCCCTTCGTTTTATCCTCTCAAATCCTTCGCTCATATACTCTTTGGCCCCATGTCCGATACTTTTTCTTTGATACAATACAAGGATTATCTGTATAGCTTTGAAAGTTACGTATTATAAAAATGTGTAACGAAACTATAGCTTTATTAATTAGAAAATTATATATTTAATAAAACGTTCTTTAAAAGAGAGAGAAAGAAAAAGGTATCACATTTAAGTTGTATAACATAAAGAAAGAAAGAGAGAGAAAATTCGCGTATGACAGAGAAACTGGTACCTTTGAAACGAAACGAATTTTTCCAAAAGGAAAAGAATACGTTGAAAGTTTAACGAATAGGAAATAATCTCAAAGAGAGATGTTACGTTATTTTTTTTTTTTGTCAAATCTGGTACAAACGTACGAGACGAAATCGTATCAAAAAAAGAAATACGATTTTAAATTATTGAATACGATTTTTATAAATGTAATAAAATTTAAAATAGAAATTAAAATAAGTTTATAATGTTTATTCAATATCATTGCGATTCATCGTAGTTTCTTCGATCTTAATTCTATTTCCTTTATAGAATATATACACAGGAAAAAGGAAATATTTTAATTAACCGCAGGAAGTTATTATAACGATGTAATTTAACACTTTCTATCGTTGGTATAACGATATATCTCAACGTTAAAAAAAAAACCTGCGATACGCGTTAAGGTAAATCATTGTACATGGGATTTTAATTAGCGACGGTAATCAAGTAGGTACGCGGAGAAGCTCTAGTCGGGCACTTAACAAAGGCATTAGAACGGGACAACGAGTAGGAATGGTAAAAAACGAGCGCGCTGACAAATTATACCGTGAAGCCATAGTTTCTGGCGTGGAGCACGGCCAGGAAAAGTGAGTCGGACGAGAATTAAAAGGACTCGACGGAAACGAGGAAAGTGGAAACCACAAAGCTGAGGCTGGGTTCGTTGAGCTCACCGAATTGGGCTTTAATTAGAGACATTCTAATTCGAAGCTAGGATAGGAAACACAAAACGAGAATGGGACAACCGCTACGACCTTTCTTGAGTCACCAAAAAGTACAACTGCCCTTAGTCAGTCTCTTACTCCTTAAAAGCCAATGGCGATGGTTATTCAATTATATAACCTACTCTCCTACACGGAATCTCTCACGTAGTTTACACGGAATTATGGTTATCCTAAACTCACTTATATTCTCTGCTTTCGTGTTACTTTATACCAAGGTTGGTACCTTATACATCCGTGGTAGTTCGCATTAATAAAGTTGACCATAGGGAAGGTAAATCTTCGCGTGATTTTAATCACTTCGATGATAATCCGAAAGTGAAATAAAATGAAAAGATCGTAAAACTAATGATTAATCAATCTTCAATGATCTTTCGAGAAAATTTTAAAAAATTGCGAATAACATCGAAACGAAAATTATAATATAATTTCTTTTTTAAAGAGTTTTTAAATTACATAGATATATTAAACTTTAAAAAAAAAAGTTTCTTTCAAATATTTAAACGAAAGAAGAATAAAACAAAACAAAGCAAAAGGAAAAAAAGAGGTACCAAGCCACCAGGTTTGGCCGATAGGCACACGGTAGCTATAAATTTTCCCTTATCTTACATAGTACATTGTGTCCAGTGTAAAGGCTCGCTTTTGAAAGGAAATTTTTCAAGAAAGGTTAAAAAAAAAAAAGAAAAGAAGGGTGGGACTATGTCCATGGCTAACGAAAAAGGGCTTTTCGTCGTCGTTGTCGTCGTCGAGCTAGTGGGTTCGTCGTCGCGCATTTAAAGCGAGAAAAATAAAGGAGGAAGGAACCGTTAAGCCGCGAGTCAGCAAGAACAGAAATTTAAAGGTGAATGGTGAACGTGGAAGGGTGCAAGGATAGAGAAGAGAAAAGCTCCATTAAAGGGCTCCTCCTCGTAGCAACGTCGTCGTCGTCGTCATCGTCGTCCTCGTCGTCGTCGTCATCCGGAAAAGAAGAAAGAAGGAAAATGTAAGGGAGCAAGCAAACCGAAAGCAAAAGGGGATGAGAAAAGGTAGAGAAAGATCGTTTCATAGTATGGAGGAGTAATAGGGTCTGGGGGCTGTTGCGAGAAAGTTTTCGGTTTGAAAGGATTATGACGAACACCGCGACAACGTTCAAAGGACCCGGTTCGTGATAATCGCCGAAGTAATTTTCCGAATATCCCTTTTCTCCACCTTCCCTTTAACCTTCCTTTTCTTTCTTTCTTTCTTTATTTTTTTCTCTCTCTTTCTACTCGACGTAGGGTATTCCCGAGAAGGTTGCCTTAGAATCTCGAGATATTTTGTAAGAATAATTTAAAAACTACCGCGCGAGAGAGCCAGGTTGCTTCGGGTGGACAATGCACGTGGGAATAAAGATCGCTTGGAATTCAATTAAAAGCAAAGAAAATTTAATGCAAACGAGAATTGTATTGTATATGTGTACGAGTAGATAGGATAGGATAGGTAGATAAATAGATAAATGTGTTATATAACAGATGTACATTTAATATAATACATTTACAGGTATTTCGTTCGTGTACTTTTTTTTACCTTTACAAAAGTAAAAAAGATTTTCAAAAGAGTAAAATTACGTGAAGTAAAGAGTGAGAGAGAGAGTTAGAAAGAGATAGAGAAAGATAGATGAATCAGATACAATATTAGAAGAGGTAGTCACGAAAGAAACATAAACTTATAATGCAGACGAGTAAGGGTGTATGTGCTTACGTAGTAGTACCCAGACATATCTCTACTTTAAAGCGGACGTAAGCATCTTCTCCACTATTTCTTCTTATACACACTTACCTTACCCTTACCCTTGCCTCTCTTCCTTGCAGTCCGTTTGCATCCTTCCGGACGTCGTCTTCGTACTTAGAGGTTGAAAAGCGCAAACCTCATATCGTACGTCGGCAAATATTCATAAGTTAAATATCGTTTCTCCGCAGGGACGCACGAGGAGAAGAAGGAAGAAGAGGACTACGTGGCAAGAACCTTTTCTCCTCAACGAGAGGAGTCTCGTGATAACACTGTCGAAGTATTACGTTCAACGGATCTCTTCATTCTTTCCCTTTCCTTTTCTTTCTCTCTCACTCTTTCTTTCCTCTTTTCTCTTTCCTCTTAACCTTACATCGACTTTTCTTATCCATATACAACTCTACATATTCTCATGCACGTATATGTGACAGTGAGAGAGAAAATACTACGAAAAGAATATCCTGCGTAGGTGGGTGTATAAGAGAAACAACTTGAACGCTAGGATATGAGAAATGAGCTTCCTTCGTAAACACTTCAGGGAAAAAGAGTAAAAAGATATATATATATATATATATATATATATATATATAGAGAGAGAGAGAGAGAGAGAAAGTGTAGTTACTTTCTCGTGAAACGATGTTATTATCGTGAGTTTCGGAGATTGCATCGACCGTTCAAGCAATCTACCGACAACGTGTCGACTAAAGAGGTGAAAAGCTCGCGAGGAAAATACGAACACTGTTGACCAAACGAAAGAACTTCGTCGTATAAACTGACTCCTCCACGACTTAGTTTAGTTCGATGACACTTTTACTAATAACAAGCTGCAAGTTCATGACATTTTTTACTCCGATCTTTTTTTTTCTTTTTATTTTTATTTTTTTTTTTTAATCAAGTCGAGTGAAAAGATGTCAAACATATTGTACTGTACGTTCGTGAAATTCCACGAAATGTCATTTATTCTTTTTTTTTCGGAGAAAAGAAAACAATTCGTTGGATTTTACGTTTAATTTCAAATTATGTGTACCACACGTCGGAACGAACAAAGAGCAAACATTTTACATTAAATAATAACAAGCATAATCCAGGTTTCACACTTTTATCTAGATGCATAGTTATTAGATTTAATTTTTCATTTTCCTATTCGTTCACGGTTGATGGTGATACGTATACAAATCCGCAGTGGGTTGCTAGTAAAACGTATAACGAATCGAATCATTTGTACATCTCTTTGATCTTTCATCCTTGAGTCGACAGTTTTAACGTCGAAAATTCTAGATAAATATGAATATAATTATAAAAATTCGTCAATCTTATTTTCATTTAGTAGTCAAATTAATTCCATTGGGAAGTCTGACAAAAAAAAGAGCGAATTGAATGTAAAAAATAAAAAAAAGAGATAAAAGCTAAAAAATTCGCCGAAATGATAAACTCATTATTTTTTAATATTATTATTTATTCAAACTAAACTCGAAGACCCTTCTTGCTCCGTCGTTCGTTGATTGCGAACTTTAAATCAAGAGAAAAATTTGTCTTAGCAAACAAAGAATAGCAAAGAGAAATAGAAGTTCGCGTAAAAGATAAAGACGAGAGAATGAAGTTATTCTCTCTTTTTCTCTCTCTCACTCTCTCTCGAGACGAGAGCTTATTTCTTGAAATCGGCACGTAAGGACCGAATCGTCCGTGGAAATAAGTTCTAGGCATCGCGGTCACGCTTGTGAAACTCCAACAAAATGGCTTTGACTTCGAGCAAGAAAAAGGAGGAGAAAGAAGAGAATGATGTGAAAAAAAGAGAGAGAGAGAGAAAGTAAAGGGAAGAAAAATAAGTGAAGAAAAGAAAGAGAAAGAAAAGAAAAGAAAAAAAAGGAAAGAAATAAAAAAAATAAAAAAGAGGGTTGGTAGGTACTTAGAAAAGAACGCGTTTCTCCCTTGGATCTATTATCCCGTTTTAATTGCATAGCGCTAACCGTAGAAATTCCCAGCTCGACTCTTTTATACTTTTGGCTATTATCATCTGGCATTAAGTACATATTCTTAAAGTCCGCTTTTAATCTCTACTTGCCAAGGATCGACCTTTTCCGTTCTCGAAACTTTCACTTCCTTACCACCCACCCTTACCTACGACGACGACAACGAAGACTTCGTAATCAAAAGTTCGTTTCGTTCTGCGTGAGACGCTAACGAAAAAAATATTTTCACGAATAATAAATCGCGATTATCGACTGTGTTTGATTCGTCCACGTTGACGAACATTTCGATGAATATTAACAAAAGATTATTGGATCGATTGTAATTGCATATTTTTGTAATTGTCTAATTAAATGACTGAACTTTCGATATTTCTTTCCTTTTTACCTTTTTTAAAAATGTTAAATTATATTTAACAAGTATGTATAATAAATATATAAAGATAAAAAAGAGAACTTATTATATCACGATGATCTTTGTGATTCTCTTTATGATATCGATTTTGTTCTCTTTTATCAAAAATAAAGCGAGAAATCCAAGTGAAAAGATTTAAAGAGAAAGAGAAACATAAATCCATCATGAATAAACCTTGAAAATCCACAGTAATGCACTTATTTTATTTCAATGTGATAAGTAAGTATCTCTATAATAAACATGTAATCGATGAACGAAAACACGTAAAATTAATTCGAATCAGTCATTCGTTAAATAATCGTCTAATCCCGATACACGATTGTACTGTAAACTTTGTTTACGATGATAGTTGTTGTTACGTAAACATATCTCTATAAAGTTTCAACAAACGTTCGAACAAAATAATAATAGGAAAAGTTTGAAAAGTCTAGTTTTTCTATCAGTCATGTTAGCTTTATGGTTGTTAACATTAAATTTACAGGGAAACGGATCGTTCGTGTCAGCCGAACCATTGTCGTACGGATTTTCGATCATCGTGGACAAGGATGTCACCAGTCGCCCATCGTCTCGTTCAGCAAGGAACAAAGACGTGGATTCGAATAGCAAAACCAAGCTTCGGATTCGTATCCTCGACCAACCGGAAGAAGGAGGGGTGGTACTACTGCCTGCATTCGAGCGAAAGACAATCGACCAACTAAATCCTGGCTTACCAAAACCCGTTCTGCAAGTTCGTGTGATTGAATCAAACTGATTCGAATCGGATCCCGGGAACTCGTTTCACAATGACTTTTCTTTTCTCGATTGGCCTTTTTTTCCTCTCTGTCTGTCTGTCTGTCTGTCTTCCTCTCTCTCTCTCTCTCTCTCTTTCTCAAAAAGAGTTCAAAAACAATTCAAAGATGGGTAAATTTAAAGCGAACTTTGTTTGAATCACCGATGCAATTAGTTTCCATCGATGCCTTGCCTTTCAATCGTTTTCAAGTTTATCTCCATTTCCATGATATTTAAACGATCACATCCTGAAATAATAAACGTCGTTTATTCGAGTGAAAAATTGATTTTATTCCCTCATTATCGAGAATCAAAGTGCATTTATATAATTGTACAAATGTATCGAAACGCTTAGAGTTTTCATTAAAATAGGTTTTCATCTCTCTCTTTCTCTCTCTTTCTATCACTCATTTTATACATACATATCTACCAACCAATAGGAGTATTTAACGAAAATTCTACTATTAACATTCAAAAAGAAAATATTAAATACTATCATTTATCTATTTACTTTACAATACGATACTAACCAATGGATGATGTAGTAATAGCAACAGAGGATTATATTTACTTGGAATAACGAAAATATATTTTGTAAGATTTATAGAATCAAATTAAATCGTAACAATTTCTCTATCGATATCATCAATGTTAACTACACCATTCTTCGTTTGTATGTGTGTATGTTTTTTTTTCAATAATAAGGAAAAGAAAGAAAAAATAAATAGTATACATAAAAATCTGATACACTTACGAAATCTGTTTCTGTAGAAACTTTTGAGATAGAATTTAAGTTCACGATAATAAAAAAATTAATATCGCGAATCAAAGAGATATCACAACTAAAGAGAGGAAGAGAAAGAGAGAGAAAAAAAATTATCGATAAGAGAACACATTAGATTGTTGAAAGGAACAAATCCGTCATTTCGTAGAAGATAATCAAATTAATCACAAACTTTGATTCGAAACCTTTCGAGGCTTCATTTTTTCCTTATTTTTACGAGTACAAAGGATTTTTTTTTTCAAGCAACCGAGAACCTTCTTGGTTGAAATTAAAAATCGTGCTCACGTTGAAGAACCTTTTCCCGATTAAATCCGATTCTTTCATCAAGGATAATTATAGCGTAGCAAATATTCTCTATCTAACATTTTTTAATATTTTTTGTTTTTTCTAACTACTTCTCCATCTTTTCTTCTTACCTTGACATTCATTTATATCCTTCCCTCTCTCCCGTTTGCATCGGCTTAGTATCCTGATGACTTGGTTGTAAAAAAAAGTACGAAGAAAACCTCGTTAGAAAGGTTTCTTACCGTACGTATAAAAAAATTCGACTTTTCTTATTTTCTCGTCTAACTTAAGGAAATATAATCTAGAATGACATTTTATTTTCTAACTTAAGAGTTTTTTTTATTAGAACGAATTAAAATGTATAATGGAAAACGACAGTATGGAATGATTTCATTTGCTTAAAAACGAATAAAGAATTTATTTCAATTCGGCGTATTTGCTTTCTTACAACGATATAAAAACTCAAAAGTAGTAGACATTGAGTACAGCAGTTTACTTTTAGAATATCCAATTTGTACGAAAAAGAAAAGAGAAAAAAAAAGACAAAAAAACGAAGCAGAACGGTCAAATAAAATCTTATCTTACGATTCTGAGATTAAACTAAAAGTAAATTTGCAAAAATGTTTCCCCCTCCACGGAAGAAGAAGAAGAAGAAGAAGAAGAAGAAGAACGACGACGACGACGACGACGACGACGACGACGACAACGACGACGACGACGACGACGACGACGACGACGACGACGACGACGACGAAGTATTCCAATTTGATCGTGTGCGAAAATAACGTTTCAAATTTACATCCAACCCAAGTAACTAAAAGTAAGTCAAAAGTTTTGAGTAGTAGAGTAGCACCGTGGTGGATACGATTCCAATGTCTTTTCGCGTTTCAACATTTTCTTTCTCTTTCGTCTTTGACTTATAAAGTCTTTGCCTTAAAAACGATTTCTATAACAAACGAAGAGAAATAGAAATATAAAAAAAAAAGAATAATAATAAGGATAAGGAAAGATAGTAGAATAGACGCAACAGAGAGATAAAGGTAGCAAACGAACAATAGAAGACAAGAAAGTAGAGATAGGATAGTTTAAGTCGAAAAACGAAGAACTGTAAAATGGAAAAAAAGGAAGAGGAGTCGCATAACTTGGACATCGCGAAATTGGAGCCACGGAAATACGAGGAACTTCGACTTTATTCCAAAGTTTCACCAAGTTATTTTAATACGCGGAGTTATAAAGAGTATTCCGTTGAGAAGAGAGCGGAGGAGCAAAGGAGAAATAAAGAAGAAAAAAGAAATCTAGAGAAGAGAGGAAAGAGAGAGAGAGAAAAAAAGAGAAGGGGATTTTAAAAAGAGGGATAAACAAATATGTCAACTTTTACAATCTCCATGATCATTGCCTTTGGTTTTTCTCATTTTCTTCTGTAGCTCTTTCGATCGTGGATAAACTCGGGTAATTACGTTTTAAATCTCTTCTTTTTTTTATGTTTGCTCTATTAAGAATTCTTTGACGCAATTACTCAGGAAAATAAGAAACGAGCGTTGAAACGAGATAACGTTTGTTTCGAAATTCGAATAAATTCATTACACACAATTAATACATTTTTAGCTGATTAATTTTGTCCATTTTGTGTATCAGATTTGTCGTTAATTTGAATTTAAATTCACATACTATTTTACAAATCGAATAAGCGTCAGTTTAAATCGTACTATCGAACGTTTATCTTCCCTCGAAAATTCAACGACCGCAAACAGCCTATTGGTAAAACGAATAAAATCTATTCGTTGAGGGAAAAACTATGCTCTCTCTCTCTCTCTCTCTCTTTTGGTAATTCGTCCTCGACAATTTATTACCACAATGGGGAATTACGGAAATGAAAAATGTGTCCCATGCGCGCGAGAGAACAAAACCAACTGCAACAAAGACGACTATGACGACGACTATGACAACGACTACGACGACGAATTTACTCTCTACGACTCGATGATAAAAACGAAGTTCTGAAACGTTGAATGAAATTAATAAAATGGGAGAATTGTAATTTCGCTAAAAGCCGACAATGAGATGAGAAGATAAAAAGGACATAATCGAGATGTAATACGAATGTATATGTTCGTAACAAGTTTTAGAATCGAGTAGAGGTCTACGATAATTACCAAATTTTAGTTTAAAAATTTTCTCAAACCCTATTGTAGGAGTTATGAAGTTCTTGATATTTAATTAAATATTTTATTCTTCTGTGACAAAAAATTGTTAACGTCGAAATTGTAAGATATAGATTAATTTTTATTTAACTTGGAACGATCACAGATATTATTTTTTAATTGCAAATAGAAATAGAAGAGAATTATAAAAATTTATGATGTGTTTAGAATAAAAAAGGTATGAAAAAGCAATTGCTAGACATGTATACGTATATTCGTGAAAAATTTGATCGTCAAAATTCTATAACCTACTAATATTCTTTAACTTTTAACGATGTCATATTAGTTAGATATTTCTTTCTCTTTTTTTCGCTGCAAATAGAAATCTAAAAAGAAAACGGTAGGAATTGCAATGTATTGAGAATAAAAGGATTGAAAACAACTGCTCGAGACGTAGTTGACGCGAGAGAATGGCAAACGCGAAGAGTCTTTCAGTCGAGTGCTTTCGTTTCGTACAAATTGACTTGTACTTTTCGTCTTTTTCTTTGGAGACGTTGGACCACTTCGATGTCGAAATGGAGAAGCGGATCTTCTCTTCTCGTTCGGGAGAAACAACCTCGAAAAGAAAAAAAAAGAAAGAAAAAAAGGGAAGAAGAAGGAAAATGGGCGAAAGTAAAGAAAAGGACTAGAGAGTTTTCTGTCTACTACAGACGCAAACCCTTCTTTAGACGATTTTTTCTTTATTTTTGTTTTTTTTTGTTTTCTCTTTTTGGTTCTTTCTCGCGTTAAAAGAATGTGATCGACCGATCCTGCGTAAACCATCTGCTTCATACAAAAGTTACACGCACGGATACGTGGTAGTCTTTTCGTATGAAATGAAAATGATTTCCGGTTTATCTCTAACTACCCCCCCCCCGCCGTGTATCATCAATTGAAACAAGAATTCGATAAATGGAATTTAAACACACATTGACAAATTTTCGTCAATACGCAAATGCCCGTACTATGTTTCGTAAGTGGGTAGGTGAAAGCAATGTGCGAGAAACAAGTAGACATTATCGAGTACGCTTAATTGATACCGAAATGAATCGTATGTCTATATAGTATCGTAGACAGAGATGATAGTGTGGGTAATGACAGAAAATATATATATATATAGAACAGGATGCGAAACATCGAACCCATACGGTAATTAGTTATTCTCATTTCACGAACAGAACGGTAAAATTAATCGGAAATGGAAATATTCTCACCCCTTTCGTTCCTCTCTCTTTTCTTCCTTCCTTCTTTCGTGTTCAAAATTTGTCGAGTTTTTGACAAAAATCGACCGGACTTCTATTACTAACTTCGCTCAGGTGTAAGATACTCTTCTTCCCCCAACAAATCTTCTTTTGCATCATTCGAACAAGGTATATACAAAAGTTCTACTTTACTACAATCTAGAGAAACAATACAGACAATCTAGAGAAAGGCTTTATTATTAACTAACTCCATTCGAATGACAAGAGTAAGGGAAGTTTATAGGATGCCGAAAGATTTCGGACTTACTTTCTTTAGCCTTCTCTCTTTGGTTTCTTTCCGGTTTTTTGATTCGTAAAATAAAACAAAAAAATAAAAAAATACCCCAAAAAATGGAGAAAGAACAAAAGTAAAGGAAAGAAAGGAAAGAAAGTAGTAGTTTAGTTTTTCTCTTTCGTTTTCCCCCAACAGCAGACAAGATTAACTTGCTTTCAGACACCATCAAATATTTATCGACCGAGTCGACGAAGAACCGACCACCCGCTAGTAGAAGCAAAAGCAGAAGCAGAAGCAGCACCACCAAGCATCACCAACAACACCATCAAAACCAACTACTACCAACATGAAACTCTCCTCGTCATCGTCGAGAGACTTTGTTTTTGCAAGCAAGCAAGCACCCCGGTTACCGTTCTCCTTGGTGCTTTTTCAACGTTCGAATCATGCGAAGGGATGAGAAGTCCAAGGGAAAACTCTGAAGGAAAGGCGGGATATCGCTGCAGGCTTCGGTGGTTTGTAACTTGGAATGATGCATGGGTGGCTATTGGAAGAATGCAAATTGAAAACCAATATCCCTTAGTACCCACCCCTTTTCTCCTTCTCACCCCACTCTTAGTACCTACCTACCCTTTCACCAAGACCACCATCGCCTAGAGAGACAAGCTAGGTCTCTTTCTTACTCTCTCACTCTCCTTCATTCTCTCTCTCTCTCTTTTTCTTTACAAGGGGAAAGAAGAAGTTTTGAGACAGAAGAACTCGATATCTTTTCTCTACCTTAGGTAAGACGAAAAGGAATCTCTTACTATTCTACCATCCTAACTCTTTCTCTTGATCCTTTTTTCTTTTTTTCTTTTTTTTTACTCTCTTTTCCTATTTTCCACAACTTCCTTCTCTTCTTTTTCTCGACAAACTCCATATTCCGTCTTCTATTCAACGTCGCTATCTCTTTCGCTGACGTTAGTTCGATGATCAAACTTTTCTATCTATTGCGTATCATATATCTTTACATTTTTATATGTATTCGTGTGTACGTACAGTGGACGCGAAACACAATCCTTCTCAATGCGATTAAATTTCGTTCTGTAAATAAAGTAATCGTAGTAAAGTACATCAAAAGAAAGGAACATGTATAAAATTAATGATCTTTTAATTATTTCTATATTTTGAAATGATATAAAATAGATTTGGGTCTGCTTCTTGAATTATGATTTTCTAATGTCAAAAAAAAAAATGAGAAAACAACTTTTGCTAAGTTATATTTCAAGAAATGGTACGAAATCTCTTCTAATGATGGCGAGCGCTGTCGTTTGAGAGGGAAATTAGATCGAGTAATTTCCGGAAACTCAAGTGGTAATCCAAATGTGTCTAACGAATGGTGATATCAAAAGGATGAAACACACACACACACACACACATAGGTTTGTAGACACAGACATCCATAAACACTTGGAGTCGTTTAAACGTCAATATAAATAGCATTCGGACTGGTTTGATTATACCCAGACAGTTTAAAAGGATTAAAGTATATTATGTTTAGTCTGTGGTTCCGAGAGAAAACGGCTAATGGTCCAGTGAATTTCCAGATTCTGCTTTAAATTATCCTGAAAATCTTGATTCCATGCGATAAGTGAGAAACCTGCACGAATTGTTCTATATTTTAAACTCTTGCAACAACCACGAGATTTATTCGTTAGTTTCCTGAGAAATAAGAATTTGTACTTTAGAACATAAATGGAAAGTAACATGACATAATTTAACAATATGTTGGTATGTCGATGAAAAACTTTCAATTAAATTCTTAAAAATTTCTGCCAAACAAACAAAAAATATCGATTTTCGATTAATGTCACGATGAAAAAAAAAGAGAAAAAAAGAAAAATAAAATCAATTTTAAAGCACAATACATGACATATATATTTTAATTAAATTTACATCACATCCGCTTAATATTGATTTTCGTAAAAAAAAGCCCAAAAAATACGGAAAGAACTTACCGATTTAGCAGAAAACTTTTTATGTAACAAGTATTATTTGTGACAGAGAGAGGGTGGTGGTGGTGGTGGTGGTGGTGGTGGTGGTGGTAGAGGATAGAGGAGACTGGGAAAGGGTAGATAACAGTTTGGGCAGAGTTGCACATAAACGTTAGAGTCGAGCATACGCGAGCATGTGTGGGCACCCACGAAAGGGGTAATTAATCTAAGCCTATCAAACAGGCGGCAAGCAGCAGGTTCGTTGGCAGAAGTGACAAATTGCCTGGACGTGCTGGCGTCCGGTGGTAGAGTGCAGTCGCAGCACAACTTGGTGCAGTCGCTTGGCAGATGCAGTTGCCGGTTACTATTGCTTTCATCCTACTGGTTGGGTTATACCATCAGGACTACCTAACCTTCCCCCTCCCCCCTCCTCATCGAACATCCGTATTTTTGCAACTTCAATCCGCGAACGGAACTTTCGTTCGAAACCAAAAGAATCTTTTATTTTTCAATTGGATTCATTTTTAACTGCGTATTCCTTTTTAGAACGGAAAAGTTAGATGCGTGCAACGATACGATAACATTCTCTGACCTCTCCCCCATCCCCTATAAGTGTATAAAAATAATAAATGAAATTATAATTATTCCAGTATTCAACCTTATTAAACAAAACAATAAAAATGATAACTCATACCTGGTGTTTAGTTTAAAATCAAATAATTTAAATATAGAAAATATTTGAAAAGAAACGTTATTATTCGTTCGTTTAGTTTCTTTATATTTTCCTTTGGTGATTTTTTGTTTAAAAAAAGGGAAGGGATGGAAAAAAAGTTGTAATTTTGTCGTATCGTAATACGTCGTCTTTAAGAACGTCAGCCTGTATATAAGTCCCACTAAAGTACACGCGCGGCACTATGTCCTATATAAATTCTAAGAAAATACCTGTTATATATAGTAAAGCTTTATACTATATATACAAGTGGAGAAAGAAAAAAAAAAGAAGCTAGACGACGCGCCGAGAGAGCCGATAAAAAACTTTGTTTATACACACGGCCTTCATTGACCTACATTTATTCGCAAACTCGACACATTGGCCCATAAAATTTTTTTTCGGAAAATACTTCGTGCTCGAGGATGTCGTAAGAAATTGAATTTCTTTCTTTATGTTCCCCTTAATGTTTTTCAATGATCATCAACACGCATGCAAGCATGCACACACAGATATATACACACATATTTACTTTGTTCGTTCTCTTTATTGTTGTAGATTCAAGTATTATTAAAAAGAAAAAAAAAGCAATAGATTAATTTTTGTTAGGAAATATTATTTCACCGAGAGATCTCGTAAAAAATATAAAGAACGAAATTATTTTAAATGGTTGCAATTTGTCTAGTATGCGATTAAATGTCGAAAATACGATGGTCAGATCTACTTTAGACAATTTTTCATTAGGATTAACTCGAATAACATAAGATTACCAACGTAATATTTCAAAACTTTACAAATTTCTTTTACGTTTCTCAATGAAACGATTTAAAATCTAATTTTTCTTTTTGTTTTCTCGTATAAATTCCTTTGTAAATTATCCCAAGCGAAAGAATTAATATAAAGTTGATATGTCTTGAATCTCTATGTTTTAAGATAAAAATGAAATATATTTAATAAATTCTGAAAATTACGAAAAAAAAATCGTCGTACCTAATATATGTACAAAACGAATACCTAAACCACATAGCTGGTATATTGATATAAAAAAAAAAAAAGAAAAAAAAATTTAAAAGAAAGAAAATATAGAAAACGGCATGATGGGAAGCAGATGCGTTTAAGCGTGGCCATTACGATTCATCGGAGATTGCTCGAAGCGAAAGCACTCGAAAAGGGCAATCGTTTGACAGAGCGTGTAATCTCCGAATCGAATATTTTTCCTCGCTTGTGCTAAGCTTTTGCATAAAACAGATGACTTTTAATTGAAGTCACAAACGAAAACAAAACAAAAAAATACACCCACATACATATATACATATTCTTTATATATAAAGAAAAATCAGTATAGGACGTGTATTCGTGAATTGGATTATATCTCATACGAGGTAAAATATTTTATTTATTTAAATAAAAAAGAACGTAGCGCACTGTTACGATATCGGAGAATCGAAGATATATTTACAGATATTTACTTAATAACTAGCGAACGATAAAACTCAATGTAATATTCGAAACTCGTTGACGTAAGAGAATTATAAAATAAAAATTTAAATATGACGAAAAATAAATAACATTTATTTGTGTGCATTTATATAACATTATTATGATTGTAACGAGACAAAAAAAGAAAAAAGAAATAAGGAAATATGTAATGATTTATCGATTTGATCGTTAAATAAATCTTACTTCTTGATAAAAGAGTAAAATAAAACTCGGTCTACTTCAATATTCTATCATTCCTTAAACATTCTATATTATTATCTCGGAATAGTCGTATTTATATATACATATATATATCTTGCATACATACATATATATCTATATATATATATATATATATAAAAAAGCTTATTCATTCGTCGTTCGATTCATGCATTGTATCGAGAAATGTAATAAGCAGGATCTCTATAAAATACGTTTGAAGAATCGTCAATCTATCGTTTCGAATGGATCGTAAACAGAATATCTCACGTTTTATCATCGACTACTCGGCGTAAAACGAGCGACGAAGCGTTCGTTCATTCGTTCATTCGTTCGTTCATTTCCAACGATTCTGTTTGTCCTCCCGCTCGTCTGATACGATCAAAGACCATTTCGAGCGTAAAAGTCAGAAAACTAAAGAGTTAGAATGATAGAACGGTACGATTTATAGGCGTGACTCGCCGATTCCTGTTCGAGAAAGAGAAAGAGAAAGAAAGAGAGAGAGAGAGATAGTGAGAGAGAACCATTCTCATCGTGCCGATAAATATGCGAACTTTTCTTTTAACGCGTAACGCGCGAAAGCTTTCGAACAATACTCGACCAACAACAACACTGGAGAAAAGATAACGACCGATGTAGAAAAAAAAGAATAAAAAAAGCCAACCTTCTTTCCAAAAGGGACATTCGTCATGGGAATTTTTTCGTGCGAACATTTTTTACTCAATGAATGATCCGTCCTTTCTAAGATTTCTTTTATATTATTATTATTAATATTATTATTTATCATTATTTTTTTGCTTTCGTTATATTTATGATACTTCTAAATAAAGTCGACAGTTATTTATTCTCTTGAAATTATTGTTAGAATATTTCATTTACCTAATCTTACTTATATATAAGTAATTATTATTTATTGTCAGCCAAATGATGGTAATTATTTTATTTTTTTATAAAATAGAACAATGCTTTTTTATGTTTAGAATTATTTGTATCGACAATTAAATATTAAATACTTCAAATAAAAACCTTTTATATTCTAAAAAAAAAAAGAAAAAAACTATTGTTACAGAAAACAATAAAAACTATAACTTTATTTTTTTCTTTGTAAATCTAAAATCCAGGATTCTAACATAGAATTCCAATAAAGGGTTTGTTGGATACGCGAAATGAAATTTTTATTGTTAGATATATTCAAGGGTCGTAATATTCGATCATATTTCTAAGAGATATTTCATAAGACATAATTTTCGCATTGATATCTCTCCTTAAAGATCTCACGAGTATTGTTTGTGGGAGATAAAGAAAGAAAGAAAGTAAGAAAGAGAATAAAAAGAAAAAAAAACAGAAAATAATGTAAATAATGGATATGCAAAGTTAACCGAGATATCACAGAGAAAGCCTACACCTACCCACACACACACACACAAAGAGTAACCGTGGTGGAAAAGATGGTAATAATATCTTCGTCCCGAATCGAGGCTTAAAAAGTCGAATACGAATGCTTCTCCCATGGATAGATAGAAGTAGGAAGGAAAAGGACGAAATAGGGGTTGAAGAAGGTAAGGGTAGGTGGTGTCGCGAGGCAACCGATGATATCATTGGAGTGCGACACTGGAATAGAAAGCAAGCGCTTGCTTCCGGCTTGGCTCGAGCCATTTCGACTAGAGATTATGCAAATCCAAGAGAGCTCCCCCGTGAGCATGGTCGACACCAGGAAGAACGCAACAACGAAGATAGCTTTGTAGAGTTTCTATAGTGTGCTGCTGGTGCTCTACCACCATTGCTTTTGCTTTTGCTTTTGCTTCTGCTTCTGCTTCTGCTTCTGCTTTTGCTACTAACGCGTTCACTTGATATCTTTCCTTGATCTCATAGACAACTTCGAAGGATACTTTGGTCCTGAATTATCCGATAATCCATTTACACGATATATGTATGCTATTTCATTTAATTATTTCAAATTAACATATTTGTTTATTATAAATGTTATATATCGTAATTAATTATTCGATTTTATTTTGTTTTTCGTTAGGATTTAAAAATTTTAAGAAAAAAATACAATATAACTTAAGTGTACGCTATTTATTGTACCGAGTGATACTTATGTTGGATATATTTACTTATTGATACAAAAATGAAATAAGATAGAACAAAATGTGTTTTATAAATTCATATGAAAGTTTTAAATGACTATATAAAGGAGGTTAGTTCTTCAGTGAGTTGAGTTATATCTGATAATGATTCTAGTATATGACCGATCATAGAGAAATTTGAAGGATCGATAAACCTGAACCCAGGTTCGATACAGTACTGGTTAACGAACTATCGCACGACTACTACTAATTGCAACGGGTTGTTCTGTAGCAACAACAATGTTTCAAGCGCGGTCGTGGCCGACGTTTTCACGTGAGTTTCACGTACACCTAGATGCACGTGCACACACGTCATTTCGATGCCTCTGTATAGTACATTTCCGGAACGTAGAACCAACCAATATATGACGTGCTTTCGGACTCGATTTATCACTTAACCGTAGTAGCATCGAGACTCCGCGTAACTGCGACAAGGCTAGTTATTCGTAATTACTCGCGTCATGGAGAACCAGCTCGTTTCTCAAAGTAGATAGATGAACGAACGGACGTCGAGTCGTTCATTAAACTCCTCTTCAACTCCCTTTCCTAGACGTTAGAGAGAGCTTATTCCATATTATACTAAAGTTCAATATTCAACAGTATTTCCGACATAAGATTAAACAAGAAAGATTAACAAATAGGATCATTCTTTTTTTTACCAATGTTTTCTTCATTTTTATTTTTTAATGTAACGCACTGGAACGATATTGACGCGGCATCTCTTTTTTTATTACGTTATTTTTCAAGTTTCAACCAAAAAAATTGAAAAATTATAGATACGCGTGAAATAGAAAAAGCTGCTTTATATTTCATTTAAATGATATTTGAATATAATTTTCTTTCATAAAAAGAGATTGATTTTATAAGTGAGTTTTCCAGCATCTGTTTATTTTTCTAAGATGATTCATTTTAATAACTAGAGGTAACCATTCGAAATATTTCGTTTTTACAATAAACAATTATATTAATATCGATATTCATTTAAAAACATTTCAGTGTTTAACAGTGCGTACAAATTTTGGACGATAACATAAAGTTAGTTATATTTTTCGGTGAATATATATGCTTATAACAAATTTCTATTGCATAATTTATTATCGACCAAATTCATCCTTGAGTATTCTAAAGCAATTTACCGTTAAATTTATTTTATTTTCATTCAAATTATTATTAATTTTCTGTCAAAATACGTGTAAAGGTAAAATATGAAACACGTTTGATCGTAATAAATTCATTTCTCTTGGTTAAAATAAAGTTTAACTTTTCTGAATAAAATTTCAACTTACATTAGTTAAAATATTTATAATTTGTCATTTATGAATAATTTTTCGATTTTTTCACATAATATTGGAAAAAAAACCCTTTGCAAAACTTTTATAAAATCAACAACCTATTGACGTACGTAAAATCAATTAGATTTCATTTAATCGTATTTGAATGCACAAGCATCATCGACAAATTTATAAAACCAGATGTGTTTCATATTACAAAATAATCTTAAAGAAAAATTAAAAATATATAAAAATGATTCGTCAAATGAAATTAATCGTTCCTTTTTTTTGTTCCAGTTTGAAAGTTTAGAAGATTTAATAGTATAGAAGAATCTTAAAAGAACAGTTTCGAAAATGGAGCGTTAAACGGTTGCGATCATCGAGAGAAGATAGATCCTATTACCGAGTTTGCATATGGCACACGATCGAGAGAAGAGGGTAGTTTCTCCATCCATCTTCCCGATCGTCTTTACCGCAACCTCCCTTGCCACGTACTCACGCTACACCCCTTGGGTCCTCTCACCCTTTCATATTCTCTCTCTCTCTCTCTCTCTCTCTCACTCTCTCTCAATCGATGGCACAGTATGCGCAGCACATTGTAATCTATGAGCTTGGTAGCACCGAGCCAGCCGCTGGCAACGATGATATCAAATGCAGTGATCGAACCTCTGCTCGTGCCATAACCCCCAAGCCGTTTCCTAACGACAGTTGCCACGAAATCATCACCCACATCATCCACTAGAAGTTCCTATACATTTTCCATACAATCAAATAAAGTTTAAATAATTTTACGAAATTAATAAACACTTTGTTATAAAATATTCGATGATTTATATTAGTTTTTTTTATAAACGATTGAAAGATATTTTGAAAAATAAGAAAATCTATAAAATTATACAATCTTTTTTAAATATTATTAATAAATATTATTAATAAAATAGCAGTAGATGAAAATATCAGGACGGGTTCTATCGATCATCGTTTCTTATCTTCTCCCTCAACTCGTAACCCTTTGGTTTTATATATCATCCATCATCGTAACATTACACTTTCGTTTCCCATTTTCATGGTTAGTTGAAAAATTCTGACACCTATGTCAGTGAAATATACTTTGACTTTCACGATCGTTCTAATTAATAATAATAATAATTTTAATATATAAAAGGTATATATTTAATATTTATAATTCTTATTACTCGTAAAGTAATTAAAATATATTATTTGTTACGAATCAAAATTTGTAATATACATTATTGTTTGACATAAAAAAACTTGTGATTCGAGTTATCGTCTATCAAAGACTCCACCTTTCCTATTACTTTAGAAGATGGAAGAAGCTTATCTTCTTCTATGCTAGAGCTTATCGGGTTCCAACCATTTCCTTTCTTTTTCCATATCTTCACGAAACCAAAGGCGTTTTGTTTCGACCCAGCCACAGGAAATAGTTCTCCTCGCTAGTCCAATTTTAGGAAAGGTGGTACAATCTGTCGGCTTATCCAAACCAACTCGTCTGGCATCATAAAGGAAACATTCGACATTATGGTTATACTACAATACTGTTATCATTGAACGAATTTTTTCTACCTTATTTACCCTACGGGGATATTATACTAAACGCGAAATAATCATTTTTATTAACGGTCGTAATAATGGGAAGTATGTAAATGTAAAATGTTCCATTAAAGAAAAAAAAATCTATGAGGGAGGAGACAAAAAATAACATAAATAATGTAAGTAAACATTCAATATATTATAGTAATTTTTCATACTTTTTTTAATGGATAACAGGTTCGCATATATTTTAACGATAATAAGAAATCTAAACACGTCGTAAGTAACAGTAACTTAAATAAACATCTGATATTTTAATATTCATTTTTAAATGGATAACCATTTGTATATATATTTTAACAATAATAAGAAATCTCTAAACACGTCAATTTTGATTTGTATCGGTAAAAAGGTAATAATAATATTTACCCCATCGACAAATATTACGTAAAAATCTTTCATCGAATTCTTTGCCACCCTGCTTTCGCATTTCTTCTTTTCCTTTTTTTCCACCCCATCTTCTACTTCTTCTTCTTCCTTTTTTTTGTCGGCTTTCTTATTCTCGTCTTTCTTCTCTCACAATCCTTTTCCATCCGGATGCCTCCGAATCCAAAAGAAGTCTCGCATCTGTCGATTTCCGCTAGCGCGATACGAGCTACGCTTAAATAACCGGTGAGCCTCCTGGCATTCGCTTTCCTACGAAAGAAGAGAATTTCTTCCTTCTCGTTTTATTTCCTTCTAAGGGAGAGAAAAAAATAAGAAGAAAAAAAAATCTTATTTCTTTCTCTTTCTCTTCGCGTCTTCCCTATACTTCAAAGACGGAACCCTTTACGATCGGAGTGTAAAAACTGGAAAGCGAAAAAAGGATAAAACAAAAAAAAACTAATTTGATCAAAGATACATTATGATAAAATCATTCGAAAAATCTCCCGTAGAAAATAAATAATTATACTTTATCTGTAAGATAGGAAATCTTTATATGACGTATTTCAACTATATCGAATAAATAATAATAATAATAATATTATAATATTTAATAAAATAGAGATTTAACGTATGCAAGATTAAATGGAATGCTATAAAAAATGGTTTCAATGCTATACGAATTTACAACAGAAATGAACTATTTTCGCATATCGTTTCTAACTAAAAATACTTTCTCTATTAATGTATATTCCTATATGTTCATAATAATATTTTAATTGATTCCACATAACGTACAGTAAGATACACACACATATGTATTTTGACTCATTTATACCCCGTGACTCATTCTATTACTCATTTCATAAAGTGATCTTGAAAATGTCTAAAGATAATTAATCTCTTGCAAATCTATAATACACGTATTTCATTTCTTTTTTTCTATCCTACATTCGAACTACAATAATTGAATTTTACTTATACGTAAAATGAATATTAAATTTTTTATTAAAAGAAATATAAACGAATTTATTGGATTTTAATTCCCGAAGAGAATTTGTATTTTATTAAAAAAAAAGATTGTCATTTTACTGGAATATATTTGAAACGTATAAAACCGATTTCTTCAATATTGACATTTATCGTTCGATGACGTAGTTCGATAACCGGCCAAGTAACACGTGAAAATAGTCAAACTTTATTTGTTGAACGGTAATATTCGAGGGACTGCTAACAAATCCAACGAAAATACCGCTTGGTTCTATATTAATCGAGTTGTGCGGTGCCCTACAATCGCAGTCATGCTTGTTCTTCCATTACGTTAAACGCATCACGGCAAAATCTCCTACGAGGCATGTTACACGGCTACAAACGTAATCGTATTGGTGTTACCTATCCGTTCGTTTTAATTTGTAACGATCTCACGTCAATGATTGCGAAACTCACTCGAATCTCCTTCAACTAAAATATACTCGCTATATTTCCACTCGACTTCACTTTCCACTAATATATAACAACAACATCTGATTGTACATATTTATAAAAGACTATATATACGACGCTTACTTCCCGATTTTTTAATTCGGCTTGTCGTCATTTGTTTTTTTGTTTTCATCATATTTTATTTAAAATGTAAAAAAAAATTTGTTAGATTGATAATTTCTTCTTTTCTTTCCCTTCTTATTTGGTTTTTTTTCTTTTTTTGATTTCTCTTGACGAATAACAAACTAAATATTATATTAGATGTATCGTAAACAAACTAAAAAAGAAAAAAAATATAATATATTATTGAAATGAACAGTATAGGATACAGATAATCAAAAATGTGCTCACCTTTTTTTATTGAAAGGATAATTATCTCTTATGAGTAGCTTCATTGAAATATCTTTTCTTTTCCTTTATTTGATTATAGCCATGGAAATATTAGCTCAGGTACGTAGTGCAATTAATTCTACAATGTAACGTACTTGACGGCAGATAAAAGCTGTTATATCTTGTGTATAGAATGAAAATATTGACGAAACTGTGATTAATTAGGTACACGGTACGCATGGGACGTTGTTAACGTTGGCCAAAAACGATTACTCATAGGGAAATAATCGTTATCGTTATTACAATACAAGAAGAGCTTATTTTAACTCATGGTAAAAAAGTTTTCCTTCGAGATACAAATTTATATCGTGGTGGTACGATCAGAAATTATTCTTTGTTGCGAGAAAGAGCATGATCATTTTTAAATGAAAAAGAGATCAAGTAAAAGATGGTAGATTTACGCGAAAAAAAAGAGATAAAAATATGAAGCTTCAATTATATACCTTAGGATAAAACCTTTGATAAAGAAAGATTCTAATTTTGTAGACCGAAAATGTAGCTTCTCCGCAAAATTATCCTTTAGTTCTTCTCTACGATTACAAGTTAGGGAGAAAAGGGAAGCGCTGAATTTACGGTAATTTCGACGTTAAGAATCACAAAGAAAAAGAGGGGCATGAAAGTTCTTCATCGCAGAAGGATAGTAGAGACCTTCTATTCTTCTGTGGCTGTTACTTTTAATTAGACCGACTGGTCTATCTTACAGTGGTTAGTACGCACAACACCGACTTAGCAGCAATTTTTACTCATTAAACGAGAAAAAGATCCCATGGGAGATTTCTCTTTCCCCTTCCCTATATTGCAGACAAAAATCTCTAGCTAGTGTCGAGATATTCCAAACCCTTTTATATTTCTTCTAACTTTTTTTTTTGTAATTTTATTCGTTGAAAAGAAATAGCGTTCGATGTATATCATTTGAGATATTTTTGTTGGCAACAATTTATGCTTGATTTTGATTTCATTTTCAATTTGAGATACCATCAAATTCGTACAAAAATCGAAATACAGAAGAAAAAAAAAATGTGAAAGAAAAACTCACCCTTCGACTGTTGCCATCTTTCGGATTCAGATCCGAGGCGACTGTTCCAAAAATCGTCGGCTGTAATAAAAGATAATAATTCAACTTTAATAAAACTTTTATCAATCGAAAAGTTCAATAATCTTAAAACACATTTATGTGTATAAGAATTTTTGTAAATATTATATTAAAAACAAAAATATTGATTTTTTTTTAATTGATGCGCGAATGCTTATACATATATGTTTATTATTTGTATGTACTTGGAAGTATAGAGTAATTAATATTGAAGGTGTAAGATAAGAATGCAGTAGTCGTTGCAACATGGAATTATACTGTAAAAATAATCACTCAAGTAGCTTTTAGGAGAAGGGAGGGAGGATGCCCGCTTTGTTTTATTTCTGCCCGTGTAATTTCGTGAATCGTTATACTGCACGGCAACTGGGCATAGAGTACAATTAAATTTACCGGTTTGCATTTCGTGTATTTATCCCACATACATGTTAACTTATACTCTTGAACGCACATGCACACATATATTCGTATGTATTCGTACTTACGTTTATACGAGTGGAAATATTACGTCTTATCCGTTGCACTTTATTGTTTCGTTCGATTTAATCGACCAAGCCGATATAATTTCACGGATAACGTGCGACGAGCTTAAAGTTACATATGAAATGTCGTTTCGTGACAAATTCTACGCCAACGTATAATAATAATTTGTACCTTCTACCTACTATATATGACGTTTCAATGTGTACGATAAACGTATGAATAAACGACATATGGTATATCTTCGAACTCAACGAAGGAAAAACCATCGCAATTTTCTTCGTCCATCGTCATTATAGTACGCTCGCGATGTTTCTCGAGAGACTTACTTTACTTGACTGACTTACCCGACCGTCATTTTTCTTCAAGTAGAAAAATTATTAGGTTGAAACAAAAGTTCATGCGCTTATTATGTTGAAACTTTACTTTGAAACTGCATAATGGATTGTTTTTGTAAAATTTACTTTGGAAATATTCATTTTAAAAACGCACGATCTTTTGATTCACCCTAATATTTCCCGTACAAACTTTTCGCGCACTTTCTGAAAAAAACGTAAGCCATAAAATCAGAAATAATTCCTATTATTTAATATATGATATTTTTTGATAGTCATAATTTTTCATTAATATAGTCAGGTTATTTTGCGTAAAACTTTACGGTTAATTACAGTTCGGTCAATATTTATTGTCAGTTTTATGTAAAATCGTTCTTCTGGCATTTGCATTAATTATTTTTTTGATACCAATATTCTCAAGCTATATTATATTGAATAAAAATTAAACGAGAAAAAGCGAGATAAACATGATACCTGGACGAATAAAAACGTGGGGGTTACATATCAAAATTATTATTAAATATTATATGTACGTATTGGTAATATTATAATTATAATTAAAATTAATATCATTATTATTATTATTGTTATTATTATCATTATGATAACAGATTTTACTGTAAGGTATAAAATAAATACAATTCCAGTTTAAACTCATTAACAAAGAGTAAACATAACAACAATTGCCACGTATACACATATAATTTCGAGCACATAATATTTGTACGGATAAAATAATTAAGATCGGTCGGTAAAATTGTTAAATAAATTTATGAAAAAAAAAAGAAAAAAATATCTGGCAATACAATTACGAAAAGATTAACTTTTCATTAACTTTTTAACGAGATACGTAATATATATATATTTTTTACTATAAGTTCTAAGTATATTATATAAAATAAATAATTTGATTTTTAAAATAAATTGGTTATAATATGTAAAATCTGAACAAGAGTAACAAACTTTTGGATAAATTCGTGCATATCATAAAAAATAAAGAATTAGGAAGGTTGTGCTATTTTTAATTTTTAAGTAATATTAAAGTATTATAATTTATTAGTAGTATTAGTAGTATTAAAATGATTTATTTGAATTTATAAGTTTTAAAAGAAAAAAGAAGAGAGAGAAAGATCTTCATGACGAGGTAACTCGTTGTTCGGTCCAGAGGGTTAACGGGTCAAAGTTGATCTAATCGATATTTAGTTTTCTCAAGCGTTGTATCTTCGTTGTAGTTGTCGTAGTTGTCGTAGTTGTCGTTGTCGTTGTTGTTGTTGTTGTCACCGTAGTAGTAGCGAGACAGATTACAGGGAGTTTGTGCGCTAGCGATAAATCGACCCCTCCACTTGGCCACTATGATCGATATATGTACATTCTTTTAGTATACAAGGAACGTTTTCCCGGGCAAGATGGTCACGATCATCCAACATAAGAACCTCCTCACCACGAGCTGTTTGTTTCTTTTGCTATACTCTTTCATCCTAACTGTCTCTGGGTCGTACGGTAAGTGATATATATTTTATATAAGGACGAGAAGGAAAGAAAAAAGAAAAAAAAAGAAAATGTGTCGAGGGAAGAATAAATCATCAAAGAGCTGTTGAAATAATTTCGTGTAACGAGAATTTCTGACCAGGTGTTGAAAAAGAATAAGAAGAGAGGAGAGAAAAAAAGTGTGAAAAACTCGATCACAGGTGTTTTACTTTATCCATTGACCGTGGTTTTAACATATTCCAAAATGGGAAATTTATGGGGGGTTTTGGGATTAAAAGAAACGACAATGGCATTTGGATATTTTTGGTCAGCTCGTTGATAGCGTTATTTTTTTTTTAATATATACAACACAGGATATTCCGAACACGTTAAGTAAATGGTGGTAAACGAGTGGTCAGTTTTTGTACAAGACTAGTTTAATTTATTTATTATTCATATAATTCATATTCGATGTGTAGTGTGGAGTAAACGTGTAATTTGATGTCGTTGTTGTAACAAGTAATACAATATTTTTTTTTATTCGGTTTACAGTAGTGGTACGTAACAATACGTGTGCGTGTATGTGTGCGTGTGTTCTAATAAATTTACGATTAAAACAGGTGTGCCTTGATTAAAATCGATAATTTTCGGTAGTGTAGGTGAAAAAGATTACCTTTTGTTTTTCGTTCGACCACTAGAAAACATTTATACCTTGGATAAATATTATTATTCACATATATCAGATTGAATTTTACGATCGTGATAGGGAAATATGATATGGAATGAGTCACAGTGTTCCTTGAAAAGTCACGTACAAAAGCTTCTAAAGCGTAATATCTCCTTCGAAAGATTACAGCGAATCTTAGTAATGTAATTTACGATGTAACGGTCAGTTCTACCACATAGATCGAAAACGAACAAGAAAAAGAAAGAGGAATAAAAAGAGAAAAGAGAAAAAAATAAGAAATGAGAGAAAAATAAACCAATCGATACGGTGTTATCCAATGGAGGCGAAATCCACGCTGAATTGCTTTCTTCTTATCTCAATATACACTTGGACGGATCTCTACCGGTGCAAAGCTTCTGCTTACAAAAAAGAAAAAAAAGAAAAAAGAGAAAATAGGAACAAAATATAATTCCCTCCCTTTTTGTTTCATATCTAAATCGATATTTCCTGCGGTACGTTTTAGCTAAACGCATACGATGATTTCATTCGATTATTTTCATTAGAAGATTTAAAACTGTATTGCGAACGATGGAATGAGAAAATTTTTCTTCTAGAAGATTGACGGATATAACAAAATTATCAGCTATTCGATAATCGATCAATTTAACTAGTTTTTTCGATATTTAAACGATATTCGCAAAATTCGACAAATAACCACAGACGATTTGTATTATTCATGAACTCTGTGATGGCCCAGCTTAATTTTGAAACCCCCTAGTTTAAAGAATATAAAATAATTACTGATGTATTATTAACCCTTTTCGGACGTGTGTCTACTCTCAGCCATCATAGCCTTTTTACCGTTCCGGTCGTACGTCTGCTCTTAGCTAATTATATATATATTTTTACGTAATATGTATTTTACATATTTATGTAAACAATTATGTATTTTACATAATAAATATATTATATATATAATAAAAATATATAAAAAATATATATCAATTAATTCCGACCACTACGACACCCATGTCCAAATTGAATACGTCCGAAAAGGGTTAATCTAACCTTTCTATTATAAATAACTATAATAGACTAGTGAGATATAGGTACGTGACGATCCAACTTCTCGAATAGTTAATTGAGCGTGAGAAAGAGAGACTAGAATAATTAAGTAATGTTCTTATCGGACGACATACTAAAATATACCCATGAAAAACCTGATTTTCTTCTATCAGGGAATGCAGTGATTTTACTTAATCGTAATGTATGTTACAGGATCAACATTATTAAGTGTTGGGAAAGATATTAATAGGTATACCTTCCCTTCTCCTCCAATTTTCTCCACTTTTAACCGTGACATTACAATTAAATCTTCATTTACGCAAAGTACCGTACTACCATTAACAATAAGTGTTATCATACAAGAAAATATCTTTCGTAGGTAGTTATAGTTTGTACGCTTTGGAACAGGAAACGAAGTCATCTCTCCCCTGGCCACCCTCTTTTCCAGTAAAGCTCCACCCTTTAACCTTTTCTCACCTAACCTCGTTATATCTTTCTCCTCGTGATTCGTTTATTTGAATCGTCAATTCGTAAGTTTTTAATAGCGATTCAATGTTCGTTTCAATCGTTGGTATTACGTATATTCGATTTATTTATTAAAAAAAAAATGTATTCAACTATTGGTTTGAAATTCATTTTTTGTCAACGCTTTATCCGTATCCATTTGTCCAACTATTAGCGATAAAACTCTGACGTAATCCCGACGCAACCCAGACAAAATAATAAAACGGAGATAAAATAATAAAAATATGATTCGAATGTATGATGAAAATGTAATGAATTCCAACGGCAAAAAAAAATAAAATAAAAAAAAAACAGGATTAAGCAGTTGGATGTCGAATAGAGAGAGAGAGAGAGAGAGAGAGAGAGAGAGAGAGAGAAAGAGGAATGTAATTGGTACGAGTTAGTACGTGGTCCTTTCGTAATAGTTATCACGCTTTTATCTATTCAATTACGGTTCGTGCTTCGGTGACAATTAAATATCGCTAAACTGCCACTCTACTCTCTCACTCTCTCTTTGACCAACAACCAACCTTGTAACGATTGCGATCGCCATAGTCGCGGACAGAGATTCCAAACGAGAATAGCCGGTCGATGGTAAAGCTTGCAGGCAAATCGTTTCGACGGACATTTACGAGCTAACACATGATTTCGTACACGTACGTAAATGCTACGACGACGACGAGGAGGGTTGCACCTTCCAACCAACCAACCAACAACGCTAACAACCAACGACAACACAACACCAACACAACAGCTGAAGCTAACTACGTAAGCACGCGTACCGCAAAATACGTTCGTGTCGTTCTCATCGGCTAAACACCGACGATGACTCGATGATTTGCGAAACGCGTAACGAGTAATACTCTTCAGAAACAGAAACAGAGAGAAATTCATAGATCTACAGAATAATACTTGGAATTGTGATAATATGCAATTATATCTGGTAGATATTTCAGTACATCTACGTGAAAGAATAAGAAAATAGTTAGTTAGTAAAATAAATGATATTTTTTTATACAATTATGTTCTATTTATACTAAACACGTTCCCTGCCACGTGCACCGGTTTTGGTACACACTAAAATGCATTTATATATCAATCCGAATTTTTTAATTTCAAATTTTTTCATCTAAAATTAATTGCTTATAATATATTGATTATTTTAACAAAATTCATCGCTATATGAAATCAAATATAGAATATACTTTCTATTTTGTATTTACTTTTGTACATAACTTTTATATCAATTATTTAAAATAAAATAAATTTCATTTATTAGTGTTATTATGCGCATTTAGTGTCGTTTTAATATTTATAATTATAAAAATAATATATATTCTCTCTAAAATAAGAAAAAAAAAATATTTCTACAAAAATTATTACATGTAGTTTAGTTAGAAATGACATCTCCTCATAAATAGCATGGCAAGAAACGCGTTAATAAAGAACAACGTAAGAACTTATATCAGTTACAAAAATCGCTCTTTAAAAAATAAAAAAAGAAATAATTTTCTCAAGGATAACTGCGAATTAGAATGATTGCTGTAGATTTAATCCATTTACTATTACTTTAAACGAGCATCGAAGCGAAAATTTCAAAGCCGAGTAGACAGAGAGTTGTGTCTGGGCAATGAAATTTTCCGAATTTCCTAGATCCTACCGAAGAAATTCGGATTGAATTTTCCGTTTGACGAGAAATTCAGCGTAAGTTTTAATCTTGTAGACTAGGTAGAACGCGATCGTACGACACATGATCCATTAAGTGGCTCCCTTTGATAGGGATACTGCAAGTAGAGCGCTCACGTAGCTCTCGTAAATCTTCTCCCTTAGTCCTTTTTTTCCTTTTTTTTCTTGTTTCTCTATCTCTTCGCTCTTTCGCTCTTTTACTATTTCTATCTCATTCTATCTTCACTACTCTTCACTGAATTATTCCACGCTCTCTTTGCTCTCTACGAAAGCACGCAATTAATCGACCTTCCTTTCCCTTGACACAATCTACCCTTCCCCACTTCTTCCTTACCCTATCCTACCCTTCTTTCCTACTTACCACCCCCCGTTTATTTGAAGACGACGCCTTTGATGCTTATTTTTCTTTTTTTCTCTTTATTTACAGATTACTCTACGTCCGAGGTGTTCGACGTTGGCGAATTCGCAGGAGAAAAACGCGACAACGAATGTTTGTCGAATCACAGAAGAAACTTATTAAAGAGAAATTATGTTTCAAGGTTGTACCAACTTCGTTAACATATTTAAATCTCGTTTCTTTTCTTATTATACTCGCTATAATGAAACTTACATTTTCTTCAGTTTCAATATCTTATTTCGATAATTTCAATTTGATTTTTTTTCATTATCATCTTACCGGAAAGTTTTTTGTGTTTTTCTTTTCTTTTTTTCTTTGTTTTTAGTAATACGCATCGAATAATCGTAAAATTGAATTAATAAGTGTTACAAGTGAAAATAAAATAGTGTAAAATCGTATATAAAACGTATATTATTGAAATTGTAACGCAGAAGTAAGTCAAGGTCGACATTCGAAGAAAATTCAGCTGGAGAGGTGGAGACCGAGAAAACGAATCAAAAGATACAAAGAAAATGGAAGTCCCAAAGAAAAAGAAAATTCAAGAGATTCGCAGTTCCTGAAAGCATCGAGAAGAACGCGACCAGTACCATCAATAGCACGGAAGACTTCTTCAATGCGGTAAAGTCAGAAAAGTGCATTTGTCCGTGAAAATGTCCAAGTAAAAGAGAGAAAAGATAAAAATCGAAAGGGATACCTTCGAATTCGTTTCCTTCGACTTCGAGAATTCGACCTTATTTTCCTTTTCTTTTTTTTTTCTTTTTTTTCTTATTCTTTTGCTGCTTCTACAAAACTTTCGTTTCTCGAAAATAAGTGTAACAAAAAAAGAAACAAAAAATATATATATATAAATTGATCGAATTGTCGTACTATCCAATTTCAGACAAATAACACGTCTACGAAACCAGCCAACGAAGAAGAAGGAGAAGAGTCTTTGAAAGTAACAAATTCAAGAAACGAACGGAACAATAGTTCGACAAATGTAATGAATCTTAAGCAGGAAAATAAGACATCGGAAAAAAGTGAAGGACGGAGTCCTGCAATTTTAGGATTTCGTCGTATGGCACCCGTGGCACTTCCCATAAACTCCGGTCGAAAAATTCGTGAAAGGTTTATGAAGAAAAAAGTCGTTACGAAACAGTTTCCCGATGTGGACTTTACAATAGCCGAGAAAAAGATTTTGAAGAATCTTTTGCATCAAATTGATCGTCACTTTAATCGTTCGAATAAACTAAAAAAAGATCGGATAAAAGAAGAAGACGTTTCTTTGTCGGAGGAGGACGAAGATAAGGAAAATGAGGATGAAGAGCCGGAAAATGAATACGGGACTGAAGTGAAAGATCCAGAAATTGAGAAGGAAGATGAGGACGAAGAAAAAAATGAAAAGAATGGAAATAATAAAGAGGAGGAAAATGTAAAAAGCGAAGATAAATCAGAAGAAAATAGGTTAAACACGTCGATAGTGTCGTCCTCTTCGGATACAGAATTGTTTGAAATAATTCCCGATATATTTCTACCAAAAAGAAACAACGGTATTATCGAAGGTAAAATTTTTCCTTGGAAAGCTCTGACATCGAAAAAATATACGAAGGAAGTTTCGATGCAGGAAGGACCTAATAAGAAACAAACCACTAAGGAAACCAAATCCAAACTGAGTTTCCTTTATGTGACCGATCCTAACACCAAACCGAAAAGTAAAGAAAAATTAGAAAATCCTGTAGAAGTATACGATATGAAGATTGTATTGAAAAATCACGAAAATGATAATAAAATCTTACCTTACGAAATGATCGAACAAAATGTATTGGACAATAATGACGTAAGTGTGAATAATACGATTTATACTATGCTCTATACTACTCCCCAATTTTTAAATAAAATTTTAAATTTGGATTTATTTTAAATTTATAATATAATTACGAACAGATCATTTTTTACGAAAAATTCTTTAAAATATTTCATCAAAATTTGTTACCAATAAAATATAGAATATCAACAAAAAGAAAAACAATTCTTCATATCTATTTTCACACTTTATAAGCACTTTTATTTTTAAATAAATAAAAGTAGAAAATAGTTATTGATCGTCGGATAATGAAAAATAATATCTTAAAACGTTTGTATAATCCTCATCGTTATTCTCTTTAATACAAAAATTCATCGGCTAATACTTTGTGGTTTTTCATTAAGTTTTTACATTTGAATTTATCTCAGATTTAAAATACAACAATTCTTTTGAATATTTTTAATGAAATATCTGTTATGAATAAAAATATCGAATATCAAGAAAATAACACACTTTATCTCTAAATTTCATACTCAATAAACACTTTTATTTTCCAATAAATAAAAGTAAATAATAATAAGATCACAGGATAAAGGAAAAGATAATATTTTAAAACGTTTAATTTTGTATAATCCTCGTCGTTATTTTCTTGAAGTAATAATTCGAGCTTGTTCCCTCCTATCTCGTCTCCTATCTCAACTCGTTTGTACATCGAAAAATCTCTCGCTCGTTTCTCTTTTTTTTTTCTTCTTCTATTTTTTTTTCCTTCTCTATCGTCGACTTAGTCTATGCGATAGAGATGGGTACTTCTTGTAGTCGTAGCTCGGTTCAACGAGGAGACATAAAAGCGAAAGATCTTCTCGGGTAAAAGCACGCCGAGGAATAAAACTTTGCTCTGGCTAGGATAAGCCGCGAAAAGGATCGTTCCTATGGTCGGAATCCTTTGAGACAGCGATAAATCCACACGTTATACAAAAAAAAAAGAAAGTCATTGAGATCTAGCCCAAAAAGCTCGATAAATCGTAAATTAAGTCCTGTTAGTATTATTATTATTATTATTATTATTATTGTTATTTTTATTTGAAAAATATATTTTTGGAAAAGTATTCGAAAACGAGACGAATAGAATCAATTTGGACAAGGGAGAGAGAAAATAAACGTGTGTGTATATATATAATAAAAGAAAATACAATCTCGATAGGTCACGTAAAATATACCACAGGAAATTCACCTATCAGAACTCGAGCAGATTCGAAGGTGCAATCTCGAATGCGAAGAGTCGGAATTTCTCCACGTAAAATGGTTTTCGCGGAAAGAGTCGTAAAAGATTGTCGCTTCCTTCTTCAAATCACCCTATTTCTTTCAGATATCGTAACAAACCTTCCTCCTCCTCTTCCTCCTTCTTCTGTCGTTTTCTAGTAATGCCCCGTTACAAATTTATGCTGTCACTCTCTTTTGGGATTCCTTCATTTTTCTTGTCGATTCAAATTTATTTACGATCACAGTTATCAATTTTTTTGTTTTAACTCAATTGCAAACAATAATTCATAAACTATTTAAAATAATCGTCAGTGAATTTTATTTTTTTAGTTGAAATAATTATTCAAATTTATTTGAAATAAATCTTTCGATAAAAATATATTTGAATTTATCGGTTCACACCGAATGACATAGATAAATGATCTTTTTTTTTTTCAAGAAAAATAAAAACCGCGTAAATCGGTTAAAACGTTTCTAATTGAAGATAAAACAATAATGAAATCAAACGAATTTCGAGATAGAAATAACATTTATACGGTTTTTGAATTATTTTCGTATCAGTGTTAACAAAATAATGTTTTTTTAAATATGCACAGACAGATCAAATATTATTTTATAACATGTGAGTGGAAAATTCAATTAGAATTAACAAGGGGAAAATTATTTTTGACGATTCAGGAAAATCTAAAAAACTATCCTAAAATAACAAAATTTTTGACGGGGCAAAAATATTGTAAAATAAATATTATTGTTCCTTGGATAACACGATGAAAAAATTCTTTCATTGCTCGTACAAATACGCAGAAATGGATCGGTAACTTTAAGGGTCCTGAACTAACACTGTTTGAGGACCTACACATTAAACCTAAGTTTGATTTGGTTGTGATGATTAGTTAACCATTTCGTAGAAAACTTTCAATTAAAATTATTGAGATAATTTAATTAAAATCATCAGAAAACTCAATACAGTTTCAGAAATAAAATAATAAAATATTTTTTAGACCAAAACAAAACGTTTAATTAGATGCTTGGTTCTTTCTCCCAAAGAGAGATAAAAAGAAATCATAAAACGTTTGCTTACTAACTACGAATTAAATATCCCTATAATTTATAAATTATGTTCATACTTTTTGTTTCCATAGTTAAGTAAAATTACGATTTGCGTAATAAATTATGTTACTTTCTTTTGGTGTATTTCGTCTGAAAATCTTTTTATCTGTTTCTCTTATTCTCGTATGTATAACGGTAAATACCTAGAATGGTACGAAAGGGAATGTGAAATAGAGATAAAGGGAGAAAGGAAGAAAGGTAATTAAAGAGGAAAATAGAGAAAGGATGAGAGAAACACTATGAAAAAGAATTTTATCTGGTGTCGTGCAATTTCCGGGCCATTGTACAAAAGCTTTGTTCTTGTCTCTTCACAAATATGTATATCCGTTATATGTAGACACATATATGTATATGTAACTGTATCACCACCACCACCACCACAACCATCACCACCACCACCACCACCATCACCACCACCACCACCTCCGCCCTTGGCGGAGCACGATAATAATTATGTTCTACTGGTGCGTCTAGCAATGTCTTCTCCTGTAATTACATCCGACAAACGATCGGACCCCATAACGTACGTCCCATAATGTCACGTCATTACACTATTATGGTAATGTTCAAGACACAAGGTAGGTATAACCTTATGACACATTTGTACCAGATGTTTCCAATCTAACCGAAGATGGTTAAACCATTTTCAGCCATTGATCGAACCTTCAAAAGATTTTACAATAACTTTTGTCCTAAATTCTTATCATTGAAAGACAACATTTGACTGGAAGCTGTATTCACATAGGTGTGTCCCAATACTGAGAAATGATTAATGTAAGATAGAGAAAAGATACACGTATTGATAGATAATACCTTAAATCTTACTCGTGTAACACGGTATAAGATTGAGTCAGTGAATATTTTGTTTAAGATTGAATAAAGAAAATAAATATTTGTTTTGTTTACTTAACTCTTCATAATATTCAAAATAAAGATTTTTACAAAACTTTTAAAAATTAATTTAATTTTATTGTTCATTTGACTTACATATGAGTTAGGATGTAATCACAGCATTTCTCGTGTAAGGATTAATTATAAAGAATAGTCGAATATTTCTATAAAAATTGTTTAAGCAGATGATTATTAACAAGTATGTTTTAAAATGTTTGATCATAATTTAAAAGATGGTCATACGATTATATGAAATTGGTTATTAATTTTTAACGAAAACATCTCAGAAATAATGTCCACATATTTATAATCACCCTGTTGTAAAGTTGATCCAAAAAAAATTACATTTTATTATTTTACATTAATACACGTATATATATACAAATAGTATATTTTATAATATTTATATTTGTATTATTTTATAATAACAAAGATTGCATAGAGTATTCCAAATAATCTTATTAAAAATCTCGTTAACTATTCATTTTTTAATAACTAATCATAGAATACATAATAATACCATAGAAACTATGTTAATGAAGTGAGTATTATAAATGGACATTTAAGTCTTACGAAAATTCAATTTACTGAGAACGACCGAGGGAATAATCGTTCGTTCGTACGTTCGATCGATCGTAACTTATCGTTAAACCGTAACGCACATCAGTAATCGATTATTTCGTGCACATTCGTTATGCCAAATGGTTGAACGTTTGGTTGGTTAGGAGGAACACGATGGGACAATGAAATTCCATCGAGTCCACGTACCCGATTGAATATCTCGGGAGTATGCTTATCGTTGCTAGCACGTTTATGCAAACAGTATTTCGTTAATACACAGGTGGGTCTCCTTTCTCTATTTCTCTTTTTCTTTTTTCCAATTTTCGTTTCTCAATTGTTCCCTTGATAAAGAGTAAAAGAAAAAAAGAAAAAAAAAGAAAACCTCGAACTAAGCCAATGGGGAATAATAGAAAGAAAATGTGGGGAAAGAAAGGGATAAATGAAGTGCGGATTGTACGTTGGGGAACTAGTGGTTTGCTCTGAAGAAGAAGAAGAAGATGATGATGATGAAGAAGAAGAAGAAGAAGAAACGATTAACGTGAAAAAGATTACTATACGGGACTTCGCAAAAACTACTTCGATATTTTTCTCCATGTCTAACATAAGCAATATCGATTACTACGTGAACCACCCCATCTTGATTTATCTTACCTTTTCAATTGTAAGAAACAAAACGACAATTTTAAAACTGACTTTTCTCTTTTATAGATTTACTATTATTATTTTATCTCTCTTAACTTCCAGAAGATTTTTCAATCCCATCAAATTTTTTTTCTTTATAATATTAAATAATAAAAGTAAAGAGAGATAGAGAGAGAAAAACGAAACGTTGGATAAATTAATAATTCGTTAAAAATATATATATATATTAGGGTGGGTCAACAAAATGACTTATTGTTTTTTTTTCAAGTGCCACAAAAAAATGGTTTGCTAGACACTTTAACCCCTTAACCTACAACTACGGGCATAGCCCGTGTACAATGATCGGGCCAAACTTAAATATTACGGGCATAGCCTGTAGTATGATAATAACAAAATTTATGTTTTGCTCGATCAGTGTATTACTCAAGTCGTGCGAATGGCTCGAAGGCTGCGCGAACTTGTTTACGTTTTCGGCCCTAAATTCTAGAACATAAATCGTAGATTAAGGGGTTAAAACAATTCTCACCAAATATGAGCTCTTAATTTTAATAGGAAGATCCTACGCATCGCAGGTTTTTATTTTTTTTTTCAGTCTAATAGATTAAAGTTCATACCTCATTATTTATTGATTGTACAGAAGAATGTTCTAGACGAATTTTGTAGGAAATTTAATGCTCTACAAAAAAGGTATATTATATTTTTTCCGTAAACATCACCATTTGAATGATATTGAAGATTTAAATTTGATGATTTTTAGACAAATTTCATTTTTGTTTATGAGTTTTATAACTCAACAATAAATGACTATTAAAAAGTGCACAATACAAATTTTTGTAGGAAATTAACTGCTTTATAAAAATTGTGTCTTATGTTTTGGCGATTAAATTAAGTGTTCAAAAGATATTCAGAGACAAAAATCAGTACACATGAAAGTTTGATGATGAATATCTTTTGAACGCTTAATTTAATCGCCAAAATATAAGATACCTTTTTTGTAGAGCATTAAATTTCCTACAAAATTCGTCTCGAACATTTTATATAAATGATTTCTTTATTACTTTTTTTTCCAAAGACAAGTTCAAAAATTCGATTATTAGGTAAAAAATGTTATAACAAAAATATCGATTCGTTAATTAAAATTACAAATGAATAACAAGTGAATGACAAGTTAATGACAATAAAGACCATGTTCGTTTTATACGTTTTATCGTAGAATTTTTACGAATTTGACGATAAAATGTAAAAACGATATTAATAATAATCGATGACGGATGACCCAACGTGACAATCAACGTATTAATACACCTAATTAACTTACCCACAAAACGTATCCTACGAAGCAAGTAATTAACGCTATGATAATTCCATAAATAACAGGAAGAGTTTCTTGATTGTATTCCGTTCGTTCCATTATGTCGTCCATTGTAAAAAAAAACACTGATCACTGCTACTTCGAGTCATTCGTAGAAATTTTTGGTTCGTGCAATCTTTCAATTTACGAATTTTCAACCGAAAAATCCTTGAAAAGTATCGTTGAATCCAAATCACTCGAAAAAAAAAAAACTTTCAAAAGAATATTTCAATATGTGTAAAAGAAAAAAAGGCAAAAAAAAAAGTAACAAAAAATAAAAATGAATGGATTGATTTCGTAACATGTAAATAGAGCTCCGACAAAAGCATAGCAACGAACAAAACTCGATAAATCTGTTTTTCGTTGAATGACGGCTCTATCTTCTTTGTCCAAAGACTCAACGTTTGCGAATCTCTTCCGACAAAAAAGAAAAAAAGAAAAAGGAGATTTATGATGGTAACTTATCGAACGATATCCCTTTTCCTCCTAACCCCTACTACCACCCCCTACTCCCACCTCCAACGTTACTTTTTTTTTGCAAGATATATTTGAATCATTTATATTTCTAAGAAGCTCAATTTTCCCTCTATTCTTCTCGATTCGGTTTTCCCTCTTTTCTTTTGGACGTTGTAACAATTGATAAAAAAAATAAAAGAAGAAGATCTGATCGCTCCCCAGAGAAAGAGAGAGAAAAAGAGAAAATCATCGAAATCGACAATAATCCTTCTCACGGATATTATTTTAAATCGTCTCGTAGTTTCGTTGAGAAAGCTCCTTTCGAAAACGTTCGAAGAAAGTACGAAACATTAATCAGTCGCATCCCGACGTTGAATTCTCTCGTAAAATTTTGAACAAGTTCTCGTATACGTAATAAACTCGAATATATTAAAAATATGTTAGCTTGGCCTGTGTGTGTGAGTTGTTAATGTTGATTCATAAAAAAAAAAATACGAAGAAAAGAAAGAAAAAAGAAATAGATAGATACAGCAAAATTCAGAAAATAACCGAAAAAAAAAAAACAATAAAAAACACCTAACAGCTATTTACTGTTCGATAATCCAACAAAAAAAAAACGTTCCAAAAATTCGTTCATTCTCCTATCGAGTTAGCATAAATTTGATCAATCCGTGAAATATATTCTGTTGGTAGAAATTCAATTGGACAACGTAATACAATTTTCCACGATTTACAATTTGCAGAAACACAATCCTGTACTACTTTCAGCACTGTTTCTTCTAAAGCAATTCTACCATCCTGCTTTTAAAGCTTTTAATAACAAACCAACCCGTCTCTCTCTTTCTCTCTCTCTCTCTCTCTCTCTTTCATTATCGTTCGTAAGTTCAGAGTTTTAAATCGTAAGATTAGACTCGACCAATGAAATGTCCGACACACGAAAAATCAATTATAACAAACTATATACAACCAAATTTAAGTTTTCTCGTATTTTAATGACAAAGGTCAACGTTTCGAATAGAATATCCTGAGGCCGATCAATAAAAAATATGATCGTTGTTCTTTGCCTTCGATCGATCTAAATATCGATAAAATAAACAAAACGTAAAATAAGAAGAAGAAGAAGAAATAATGAATAAGAGAATAGTCTGTTGATTCTTCTTCTACGGTATACTGACGGTCACTGAGTTTGTAATTTTGCTCGTTTCTTGCTTTTCTCTCTTTCTCTCTCTCTTTACCCCTTCTTTCAATTTATCTATCTTTCTCTTCTACGTACAACTACTACTACTACTTCTACTGGACCAGTAATATATCTACGCGTATTAATAGTTCGAGAGACACGAAAACTAGGTGAACGTTTCACACTCAAAGAAAATACTCGAGTAGTTTTCAGAACGAATAAGTAACTAGACGAAAAGATAATCTTCGTGGAAAATGTTTGGATATTTTAGTATACGCGCGTTCTCCTATCCTAGATTTACTTGTCAAAGATCTTTTACCTTAAACTTTGAATAGAAGTTAATAATCAATGGTACACCACTAAGTAATACGGAGTGTCTTGATATTAAATTTATTTCATCAAAAAAAAAATTAAAATGTTTTTTTTGTGTCAAAATAAATTTGGCAGCATATCCTGAAAGATGTCTTAAAGTTGTCAAATATAATGTGTTTGAGACTATTTCGAAGAATAATAGGTATATTACTTTTGTATATAAATAAATAGTAAATTTCTTTAAAATTAATTATTACAGAATAATATTTCATTTAAGTGAAAAAGAAGATCGTCAAGAAGAATAAAAATAAAAATAAGAATAAGAATAAGAATAAGAATAAGGATAAGTATAAGAATAAGAAAACAAATAGAAAAAGATTTGGAAAAGTACGGTACGGACTTTACAGTACAAATCGATTTCTCTACAGTCAATTCGTGTTTCTATCGAGATTACCAATATAGCCTGAGGAAAAAGCAGCAACGATCTGCTAGCGACATCCTAAAGGATTCCCAACCGGAATTGTTTGAAAAGTTTCGAAGTTTTGCTTGTCTAAACTTCCAAAAATATTCCTGATGTTTAATCGAACAGCAATCGGTCGATAGATTCGTTCCCAAAGTTTTTCTTTGTCGGTCTCCTACTATCCTACCATTTTAACTCCTCTCTTATCCCTCCTTTTCTCCTCTTCATTTCCTATCTCCTCGTCTATTTCTCGTCTATTTTCATGCTGAATATTTAAAAGTTTAAAAATGAAAGAACTATTCATCGAATACACGCTCGCTTTACGACGCAAAAACGTACTGAAACCGATCGATTCGATGACCTACACCCAACATCACCACCATCACCCCTTATGACGCCTCCCCGTCCCCCTTCCCTTGTCGCTCCGTTCAACCCATTTTTTTCTTTTTGTTTTTTAATCTTTTGACTCATCGGTGAATGTAAACCACGACAAATTAATTCGAGAGACCGATACCATACCTACCATACACAAAATCGACGACGATTTTGGAAATAATCGAGTCACCGAAGGTCGTTTCGTTCGTATCGAAAAAAATAAATCACGTGTCACGGGCAACTGCAAATCCAATTATAATGAACAATCGATACACATGTCTCATTTAACGATGCGGTCGTTCACAATCATTCTTGATACCAATGCAGGAAAAGAGAGAGAGAGAGAGAGAGACCATCGTTGCTCAAAATTTGACCTCGTAACAACTATTGTCACGTTAATTTTATATTATTTTCTCTATTCTTCTTTTTTTTATTGTTTTTTGTTTTTTTTTCTTTGTCAGCTGTAAATTAGATTTTCCCAAATTTGTTTAGAAAATTATTTTTAAATATCACGGCAAGTAAAATAATAATGCGAGGATAATAAATGATCCTGGAAGGAAGGGGGTGAAGAATAGAAAAACACGAAGGTGGGAAACGTAGGTACTTTACCGAAACGGTCATCGATAATGATTCAAGATAGTTCTTGCGAATTCCCAGACGATGTTCGACGATCCTACGTAAAATGTAATTTGGCTGGTGTCAGGGACGGTGTTGCTGTTGCTGTTGCTTCTGTTGCTGCCGTTGCTTCTACAACCAGGCGCGTTACAAAATTTAATTGGATTTATCGATCGGTTTTCTGATTCCCATTTCCCGTTGGCCTCACTGCTAAAGCGGAAGAGAAGAGAGAGAGAGAAAAACACCAATGAAGAGCCAGTATGCCATTGCGAACGAACCATGTTGAAAATCTACCAAAGCTCGGCATCCTGTAATTGACGTCGTAAGCTAATCGTCGATTCTCACTCTTCATTTTGTCCTATGTGTATATATATATATATCAACAATAGTATTCTCGACACAATGAAACTACGAAAAGCTAGATTAGCTTACGCGTTATCATTTTCCCTCCCACCATTGCTATAATTCCTGAGCTTCACCGTTATATATTTTTTCTCACCCTTCGTAATGATCATTATTTATTTCCTTTTTTTTTTCTTTTTTCAATTACACCTATGCACTTTGCATTTTTCTTTATTCAAAGAATTTTGCGTATTAAGTTCGCACGGGATTATTTGATTAATTCATTATACTCATACGTTCCCTCCGTTTTATTATTTTTATCTCACATGCAAAGATCTTATAAATAGATCGCACCTGTACCCCCGTAAATACACAAATACTTTACATAAATATGCGAATGAAAAAAAAAAAAAAAAAAATATATATATATATATACTCGAAGTTATAGCGGTATATTGTTTCGAACGATATTTTTATGAAAAGCGACAAATTTCTATTATCATTGAAATTTGTATCCAATCGTATTGGAAAAGTAACATTTTATCGAATTGTTATCGTAGATTTGAAAATTCTCGAAAATGTACGAGAAAGATATGACTAAATTTATACTAGATGATATACTTGATACAGTCGTAAGTTCATACGAACGTACATGACATAGATTTGACTCAAATGGAAAAATAAGAAACGTCAAATCGTCAGATCGTATGTTATGTTAGATACTCGAGAGAAGAAATATAACGTAGCTTTATAGGCCAATCACGTTTTGGATCTTGTCATAGATCTGTTACTTTGAAGTATAAACATTACTATGTATTTTAAATTCAACATTGTAGAAAAAATCCGATTGTGAATAAAATATCATGATGTTAAACAAAAAATACACAAATATATATATATATATATATATATATATACAAAATACATGATACATAATATTAAGTTATATAGATCTGTCGTAAGTTGATAATATATTTTTATTATCTCATGACGTTTTTATACATAATTTTATTCTATCCAGTATTAAAAAAAATAAAATCTATAAATTAAATACAAACCCTACCTACTATACCGACTATTCATTTAACAGCTTGTGACCTTATTGACAATCATTTACTATTCAAAGATGACCAAATATATGAAGGAAACTTCTATATCGACTTAGGGTAAATTATTACTGTCGATATAATATCTTCAGAGAGTCGATAATACAGTTCACATATTTATCGTCTCTTATCTTACCTGCAAAACAAAATCTGCATTACCGACGGCCAAATTTTTCAATATAAGGAAAGTTAGACGATCATCAGATGTTTATCATGATTTGACATAAAAATGTAGCAAATTATATATAACAAACGATTAAAAAAGAATTAAAAATTATAATAATAGGTTGTTGGACAAGTGGTATAGCCATTCAACTTCATAAAATATTTTTGAAGAAAATAATAATGAGATAAAAAGAAAAAAAGGGACTAATTCTATGCAAATTAAATAGGCGCGGCAGAAAAAGCTGTTTAGTACAGTCATTATCGTAGCAATGTATTACGTCCTACGTGCAACCATTCGATTGCAGGTGCACATAAGTAATACACGAAGCTCGAAGATCGCTACGTGCTATCAATATGGATTGAGTAATACGAAGAATTTCAAATGCTTATAATTTAAGTCAATTTGTTATGATGTTTACAATCATATTTCTTCGAATACTTATAAATTCAATGAAACAATAATAAAAAAAAAATACGAATTTATCTGATACTTATCAATCTTATAGAACATAATTTTCTAACATAAGGGGGAAAAGAAAAAAAAGAAAATAAAAAAACATTCGAGAAGAATCAAGGATTTCCGTATGAGGAGATTACGTACAAGATGTTCGATTTGCGAGGAACGAACACCCATTAAGACCAGGTAGTTTTCTTGCAGAGAATTCAACTTGATCGCCTGCTGGCTCGTCTGCTCGATAGCTTGGCCTGACTGTCCTGACTGCTTTCTTGCAAACCACCTACCTACCTACCTACCTACCTACCTATCTACCCATTGACTCAACTCCGTACTTCGATGGAACGAGGAAAAACTCAGCCCGTTAAGATCTTTTCTCGTTCTTACGTATAGAGACTAATGTTTGATACTCTGCCACGTTTCTCATGGGTTTAATTTTATTGGACAAAAAAAAGAATAACCCAATAGTACGTGTTTCGCAAAAAAGAATATTATATATAACAAAAAAAAAAAAAACAAATGTCTCTTCTATTTAGTTTCCTCAAGCTGACAATAAAAAAAAAGGAATTAAAATTGCAACTTAAGCAAAAAAGATCTAAAGCTTAACAATAATTCATTTTATGAATTAATGAATATCCTATATATATCATCATTGACTTGTAAAAAATACGACACTTCCAATAAAATCACACCATCCCAGGAACATAATAGATCTTTTCGAAATCTACTTTAACAGATCCCCCAAAGTCATCGTGAAAGCACGATAACTCGAGGCGAAAACGAGCCGACAAAGAATACTTATAAGGTAAGTTACGCGGTGAGTCGATCCTCCGAAGTAGTTTTCTATTCAGTCTTACTATTACCAACCGGCTGAAGGCAAGAAAATCCGGCCGTTGCTCGCGATGCCTGCCAACTACGTTGGAATGTTAGTTCGTAACAAAAAATAGAAAAGAAGGGAGGAAAGGAGGGAGAGGAAAAAAATTGGTAAGGAACGAAGAGGAAAGATTATTTGCAATCTAAAGAAAAAACTTTTCTAATATATGACCATCCCCCTTTGGCTTCGTTACGTTATTCTACTTTTTTCTCTCTCTCTCTCTCTCTCTCTCTCTCTGTATCTCTCTCCTTCTCTCTCTATCTTTCTCTTACTTTCTAATCGCAAAAGATCAGAAGATAATCATTAAACGGAATTAATTGAACGAAGGTTGTTGTACGAAGCTAGAAAAGAATTTGTCTAATATTTGCTTACCGCAGAAGTGGTAGTTTGTACTCCAGGCATTTTACTGGTGGCTCCGAGTCCAGCCAGTCCTCCGAGACAACGCTGAGCGCAATCAGGATCGTTGTCCTCGCAAATGGGACAACCAGTGATAGAAGCACCCCCACGTTCTCTGAGAACATGATTGCTGCTAGTATTGGTCGTGTATCCCTGATCGGAGCTCGCGTTAGAGTTCGGCCTTGATTCGTCGGAACTGTCGAACGGTTTGATGTTTCTAGGACGATGGACAATACCAACTGGTTCCCATATCTCGCTGGTCGATGAGGCATAATAATTGTTCTCCTTAGTTTCGCGACTTCTCTCGTCGACGACCTTACCACCTCGCGCCACTGTGACCTCTTCTTTCGTCACGATGGAAGATTTTACGCTCAAGGACGTCTCCAGTCGTACCGGGGCCCTTTACAATTCATGTTCACGTTACCAGGTAACACGATGAATCCAAAAGGAAATAAAACAAATTACGCGTTTTTGAAAAGAAAAAAAAAGAAAATTTCCGAATATTTTTCTTAACATCAACGATCAACAAAAGAAAAAGTATATTGTACGATCGGATTCACCGTACTACCTTAAAATCCCAGCCTTGACGAGAATCTGATTGAGCAAATCACACGGCGGTACCTGACCGGTTATCATAGCCTCACGAATGGCAACTCCATCTGGCCCTTCCAAAGGGATCGGTACTCCATTTATCAATAAAACTTCTTCCTCCCTGACGCATGATTTTTTTTCGCAATCAACGACCTTCACTCCAGGTCCAAGAATCGACTCCACGGTCGATTGAATCTCGTGGTCATCCATTCCTAGAGAAGGTACGAACTCTATTTGGTACTTTGACTTTTAACCAAAGACCGGACCTTGTGCGAATTCGATATACCCGATAACCTCGTTTCTATTAATATACTTACCGAGAAGACAACGTCTATCTTATGAATGATTTATTTTTTCAAGTTGCTCAAATATCGCATTCCTAATCAGGTAGTATTATTATGAATTACCATAACCCTATTAAAGTTCACAATTCTACTCGACTACAAATTTATTCTCGATGAATGTTAAACTTTCGTTCGTTAAGATCTCTCTCGTGATTATTAATTGCTACTCACGGAGATATACTTTGAACACTCGAATTTCTCATGATAATATAATACTATTATCAAAATACTTAAGACAACTTATATCCTTCGACTATTTTTGTTCATTTTATTGATAAAGACAAAAACATCGATGATCGTAACAATGATGACAATTATAATATCCAATAGTAATAATAATAATAATAATAATAATACGAATTTGTGATTTGTGTTCTAAAACAGAAATGCAGCTGCGCATACAAAAAAAAAACTTTAAAAACAGTATTGATAAGAGAAAAAGAGAGAGAGAGAGAGAGAGAGAGAGAGAGAAATCATGCTCGAATCACGGTTCTAGTTTAATACCCGAGTGATCTGCACGAAAGTGCAACAGCAGGTGCGAACACCTGCGCACACTCGTGCATGCACCTGAATTACCTTTTCAACCAACCTAAGCTAACGAAGGGCTGACTGGTTAGTTGGTTGGTTGGCTGACTGGAGATGGTAAAAGACGCTACGCACCTGCGCCAACTTTGGCCGATCGTATAAACTTGATCTCCACGTATAAGGATCTCTTTCCCGGTGGTTTTCACCGATCCACAATTTTATTCTCTTTGCTAAGACATTCTACGAAGAGTCAAGAAATTGCACGTACGATGGATAGGATGGAAATTGAAATGATTTTAATTAGATTCGTTTGTTCCAACAATATTTAAAACTATCAAGGATAAACAAATTCATTGATTCGGGGATACGTTAAAAATTGATACGATTCTGTGATAAAATTTGTTTATAGTTAATATACGAAGATGAAATTGAAAAGTGTTTTGAGATTATATTAAAAAATAAAACTAAGTTTGACCGACAAAAAATTTCATGAAATCTTTACGATTCAACTGTGTATGAATGTACTATGAAGATAATTTGTTTTGTAAAACATACTTTAATTTCAATCTAATTCATGAAATATGAATTTGTTTTTTTTTATATAAATAATCTTTTTATTTCTTTTTATAAAAAATATATATATCAGTGAAATGAGTTGCATTCGTTGTATAGAACGAATGATATAAAAGTAAGCTGATCCTTTAAAAGAGGATAATCATAAAGAATATCACTGGATATGTTACATTCGACGCAAACTAAGTAGTTACGATGTAAAGCTTCTTTTGGATAGTACGAGTATATGGATAGATTGCTGGTCAAATGTTTGCCGTAATATTGGAAGCATGCTTTCGTATCATCCTTGAGTTTACTTGAAAAGTAAACAATGCGCTAAATAGTCAGGATTAAATGTATGTCCGTTATGATCCGTTCGACTCTGTTCTGTTCTCTATGACTAACAATCACTCTGAGAGATTAATGGTAAAAATTTTTTTTGTTAAGCTTTAGTGATAATTCAAAAGAGAGAAAACATTTTTCTTGAAAATCGTGCGAAAATAAATTTAATAGAAAACGTAAGAATAATAATAATTCTATTCTGTTTAATTTTTAATTTAAATTGTTTCTATATGTTTAGTTTTTAGTAGTCTTTAGTAGAAATGGGGATGCTTTGAACAAGTCTTTGGTGGATTTTGACGAAACCCATAGACCCTTAAATCTCTCTCTACCCATGTGTATTAAAAACTTTATTCTTAAAATTATGAAAAGTAAGAAATTGATTACGGTGAAGGATTAAATTTCTTACAGAAGAAATTTGTTGAAAATAATTTTTCAAATCGACGATAGCTAAAATATCGATAAGTGTTCGCAGAATCGTGTTTTTAAGTCCAGTACATATATGTACGTGTGTTTATATACTCCCTTCTAAGATAGCACGTGACTATTTCTGTACAGTTGCGTTTACTCGCAACTAAGTACAGGTCTCTGGTATAAGACGTTTAAGACCACGCTTCAAAGTTGCCTTTTCAAATCCAGGAAAATCATGTAGATCACGTAAATCATCGTAAAACTTTCGCGTTATCGTGTGTGGTCTGTGTATAAAGTAATCTAACGTTGAATCTATCACTGAACTCGATTCCAATATATTTTTTTTACAATCATGAAAAATTGTTAGGTAAATATTGTCGTAGTTCTTTATAGCGATTGTACTTCGATTTGAATATATTTTACGAAAAAAACTGACAAAGATTCGATTTCAAAACAAAAAAAAAAAGATTTTTAAATTTTATTACATACATACATACATGCAGTTACGGCATTGATTAACAAAAAAAAAAAAGGAGATAAATCAATGCGATCGAATTTACGTTGAGAGCGTAGAAGAAATATAAAAAACGAAGTGATACTTTTCCTCTTTATTCTGGAAATGAAACTAAAAGTTGTCTGTCAATCTAGTTGCTGGTAAAACAACAAGAAAGAAGAGAAGAGAAGAGAAGAGAAGAGAAGAGAAGAGAAGAGAAGAGAAGAGAAGAGAAGAGAAGAGAAGAGAAGAGAAGAGAAGAGAAGAGAAGAGAAGAGAAGAGAAGAGAAGAGAAGAGAAGAAGAAGAGAAGAGAAGAGAAGAGAAGAGAAGAGAAGAAGAAGAGAAGAGAAGAGAAGAGAAGAGAAGAGAAGAGAAGAGAAGAGAAGAGAAGAGAAGAGAAGAGAAGAGAAGAAGAAGAGAAGAGAAGAGAAGAGAAGAGAAGAGAAGAGAAGAGAAGAGAAGAGAAGAGAAGAGAAGAGAAGAGAAGAGAAGAGAAGAGAAGAGAAGAGAAGAGAAGAGAAGAGAAGAGAAGAGAAGAGAAGAGAAGAGAAGAGAAGAGAAGAGAAGAGAAGAGAAGAGAAGAGAAGAGAAGAGATAAGATGAAGTGTGCTCGAAGATGCACAGCTCGTCCCCGACTAAGTGCATCTTCTCTCGCCTTTCCCGTATCCGGGCCAACGCGCGGAGAAGAACTAATTAATTGTCTGAGCCAATTAAGTGCGAAAAACAAAGTGTCGTGTTGGCTTGCTGACTAACGAGCGTAGACACAACGCTTACGTAAACATTCGCCATTGTCGTTCTCGTTGTCGTTGTCGTTGTCGTTAGTTGTCCTGAACTTTTTCGTACAGTTTCTCCTAGTTTCGAAGTTTGTCTTAGAGTAACTTTATCAAGGTCCATTAATCCTAATCGATTCGCTTTTACTTCGTGTAAACAACTCGTTCGTTCGTTCGTTCGTTGAACAAATTCCTTTGACTCAACCACGCTACGTTTACGATTGTTTGCAAATTACTGTTAACCACCATCACATTACCACCTATGTATGTACAACGATTACTTCCGCAAAATGTCACGGTATTTTCACACATCTACAATGCATTACGATGTTACACGTCGTTACGATTAAAGCGATGCAATAAGATCAAGGTCGGACTAGCTGATATAGTATAGTTAAGGTCAGAATGCAAATACAGTTCTGGTAATTGTCACGGCAAACTAACAGCTTTGCATGCGTGTGAACGAACGAACCACCATCCGATCGGTGTATTCGTATTAAATGACTGTGTGATTGATGTTCTCTTTTTTGTTTCCCATCCACGAATAAGAAGATTAATACTTTTCAATGATCAAAGTTATTCAAAGTTCGATCCCAACGATACATTTGTCTCTACATTATTTCCCCGATGTTTTGATTTGATGAAACTGAAATTACAAATTTTTCTTTAACAATTTTCAATCAGATTAAAAATATTCTATTTATTTTTAAGAACTTATTTTTAAATAATATTTAAATATATTGATAATTTCTCTCTCTCTCTCTCTCTCTCTCTTGATTCGTTATATAAATAAAAAAATAAAATAAATAAATTTTTGGGTTACGGTCTCGAAAGACCAGACCTCGCAACCGGCTACGCTCAGCGTATAATTGCCTGAGTTACGTTTCTTGATCGAAAGATCTTCAGGGAAGGGTGATCAGTCCTACGCCTTCGTTATATAAATACAAGAAAGTATTCATTTTACGTAAATATATCATACAGTAATAAAAATTTCATTATAAAATAACGTAGTCTCGTTTTAACGTTAATAACTTTCTTCTTTTTTAATATATGGTAAAAAATTTTTAAATTCTCAACCAACTAACCAAAATGGTTCGTCTGCGTATAAAAATAATTTTTACTAACGTATACGCAAAAAGAATATTTTGATAATAATTAAATGTAAGGTGAGTACATAAAGGAAAGTAGAATTTCATTTGATTATCTTTCCTATCTGTTCACTCCTTCCGTTGTTTACTCCCCTTCTCGTTAATTCCTAATTTGGATATGCGACTCGAACAGGAATAAAATCACCTTTACACCGTCTTCATTATTACCGTTCTTATTATTATAACTATTTTTACTATCGTTAACCAGCAACTTTGAGCATTTATACATTACCAACCGTGAGAACTGGGAACACGTTGTGTCTTGAAAAGGGAAAGGAGATAGAGAGGAAAATAGCAATGGTAATACACACACAAACACATATACGTACAAGACTTGCTAAGTAAGGTAGGAAGGAAGGAAGGAAGGAAGGAAGGAAGGAAAGAAGATGGGCACACCTGCCCTTTTCACTCCGATGCCATAGCTATCATTAGTATGTGCCTTTAATTGTATCTTAGTCGTACGTTTGATTAATATCCTGACAGATACTTCGAAAGGAAAAATGTAACTACCTCTTCTACAATGGAACAAAGACGTTATTACGATTACAACCTTCTTCTTATTTTGTCTTCCCTTTTTTTTCTTTCTATTCTTCTCGATCTTATACAAAACATTGCGTTCACGATTGAAAAAATCTCGGAGATTGGATAAATGATTTATTAATTTGCATTCTACCATTTTCCGTGATTTCCGGTAATAGTTGAACAATCGTGAACATAACGTCATTTCGGTGAAATAGAATGCAAAAGTAACATCATTTGTTATTTCTAATAATTAATATACTAATTTTAACGCGTTCAACCTTTAACAATGTATGTATGTACGTAAATATGTAATACGCGCTTGTATATGTGTATAGATATTTATGGTACATATGTAGTTACCATTGTCGGATTAGACGAACATTGGAGTAGAGTATTTATTACGTCTAATTCCGCACGAATGGTTTCGCTTACACGATATCTCCTACTATAGTTAATCCAACGATAGAAGAACGTATATAAATCTGTTCGTCAGGTTCGAGAATTAGCTTCGTAATTACGGTCAGTCATATCCCCCTTCAATGTATAAGCTTTATCGTCGTAACTCGTATATTCTCTTTCTTCCCTTTGACTATGAATGACGTGCCACAAGTCTGTAAATGACGTGCCTCGTACGTACAGGAAACACGTGAAAGAGTTTCAAAGAGAATGAGTGAAAGAGAGAGAAAGAAAAAGAAAGAAAGAGAGAGAAAGAAAGAAAGTATACAATTAGTTAGAATATATTGACGTACTTGTTAGATAAAAAAGAAAAACAATATTGACATTTTATTTAAAGTCGATTGCGAATCGAATATACCTAATTTATTTGAAATCCTTTCTAATTGTTAAAATTAATTGAAATTCGAGTTTAAATACGTTATATTTTAAAGGGAAATATTATTTTGGAGAGAAATTGTATGATGGAAGGCAAACGATGAAAGAAAAGTTTGAAAAAGTTTACATTGCGAATATCAAAAGTAGAATAATATTTGGAGTTAATTAATATTGTTAAGTATACCATTGAGATCAAAATTTCAAATTTTATAACAATGAAATTATTAAAATTATAACTATTGTAAGAGGGAGAAAGAATGAGACCCTGCTACACGCCCAACACGTCCGTTGATTCCAAGCGTAAATAACCTACTAAGCTTCATTGTGGTTTGTTTTGTCATTGTAATAGGATTAAGTCGGTGATGTCTCGGAGCTTTTGTTTCGATCAACCTAGTTTGCCCTTAACGTAAATTTACGTTTTATTCAAAACAATAGATAAAAAGTAATTTGTATTCTATCTAGACGTTATTAAAATTCTAAAAGTAAAAAAAAATATATCTTTCGTGAATCTTCGAAAAAAAAAAAAATAAAGAAAAAAACAATCCAAAAATGTTTTTCAAATGGGAAAACAACGTTTCGAATAAAAGACAGTGGACCAATAGAATAAGCAGCGAGATGACCATGTCGTCATTTTTTTTATTTATTTTTTTCATTTTTCTTGGTTGTCAAGCACTTGGCGAATCAAAAGCTCGGCGAATGAACATCGGACCTACTAACAGGAGAAAGCCTGATATTTGCATTGCAGAGTGAAATTAACTTTGTAGAAAAAGTATTCGCGCCAAAGTGGATTTGCAATGTTAACGAGAACGATCGCCAGGTTTTCGATCTGCCCAGAAGCTCGGCCACGTAGTAGTATAGTCGCTCGTTTAAACGTTAATTCGCATCAACTTGAATCCTAACCTTGTATTCACTTTATCGACTTCCTTTTCTTTTGCTACCTATCTCGTCGAATCAGGTAAGGGTAAGGTCCGTCCCTTCCCTCCGTTTTCGGTAGTCGCGGTTTTTGAACTTTTCTCTACTTGAATTAAATTCAATAAGATCGAGATACCTGTTTCCGCTCGACGTCTTTTGGAATTAAATTATGTTTTTATTTTTGTTTGTTTCTTTTTTTTATTAACTTTAAGAAGAAATTGTATATCCTTTTTCTGATTAAAGATTTATTTTATTAATGCTAATTTAAGGACAAGTTTTTTTTTTTTTTAATTAAATGTGACTTTCAGAAATAGACGTTTATTTTTATATGCTGATCAGTAAATCGTTATTATTCGTACAACTTTGAGATCACGTTAAACTTTTTTATATGATAAAGAAAAATCTCGATTTAAAATTATTTATATTTTACGGAGAATATATTGAAGTTTTAGCATAAATACCGAGGAATACGAAATAACCTAATTACGAGGCAGTTACGTGCAGAATGTTCTAACGATAATTTAATTCGCATTTGACACGATTCCTAGTTTTGTATACGCGATCTTTATTAAAGTTTTAAAGAAAGTAATCACGAGACTTATTATTCAACGATCTTTTGATGGTTATTGAATAAATCAATTAGATCATTTTTTATGTTCGATTAAAGTTGCATAGATAATTTTTTTCATATTGTTTTATCGAATTAGAAATATGTTTCACATTGGATGAATGAAGTTATAGAATTGATATGTTTTTTTGGAATAATAATAATTTTTTGGAATTGGAATAAACGTAAAAACTTTAAATTTGATGAATACAAAAGATTTCTTTTAATTTCGACACCCCGTTTCTTCTTACGCGGTCAAACTTCGTAGACGTAAAATAATTTCAGACTCGTACTGTGTGTTCAAACGTAGACGACACTCGAATACTGTCAACTTGGAATTCACGACGGTACGCCATAAAAAGGGAATGCCGCGAATACCGTGCATTCACCCAGTTTCCTGAAATAACCATGCGACGACGAACAACGAGCATGAAGAAGGGACCTTCGAACGTTCATACATACAAACATGTAATAACTATACATATTTATACATATCCATATATATATATATATATATCTACATACACGCGTTTATGTATTCCATCATTAGGAAAAAGGGATGATGATTCTCTTCTTTTCTCATTTGGTCTTACTCTCTCTTTCTTTTTTTCTATCTTCTTCTCTAACAATTTTGACGAAAAAATTTCATCCGAGCACAAGTTATCGCAAAAATCCAAGCATTTCTCTTGATCTAATTTTGAATTATTTTCCATTCCATAAAAGAGAAAGAGAGAGAGAGAGAGAGAAAAGAAACATTTTCTAGTACTTCCGGATAGAAAATTAAGTTTAAAGTTAGTTTAGGAAGAGGAATGTTACGATAACTTTATGAAAAGTGGAATATTACATGAATATTTTCCTCCTAGAAATGAATTTATAATTTTCAGTTATAAGTTTTCATTTACCAATACCATAAGTCAGATAATCACGAAACTCTATTTAGTTTAATAATCTTCTTTGGATTTTAAATTTAACATTTCGTTATCTTCAATATATATATAATTATAGAAATACTTTGGAATAAATCGAAGGACAGAGTTATATATTATGATGATAGGTCGAACGAATTTCGCATACTGTAATCTAATAATCGATATTAACGACTACTAACTTCGAATCATATCGGATGTTTTACCGATAAACCGTATAAAACCTAATTACGAAAATTGAAATCAATAAAATCGAAGGAATAAATGGAAATTAAAAGCCAATCATGGCTCGAAGGCTTTGATCGGGGGTGAGGAGGAAGGGGGAGAGGTTTAGGGGGATATTCCAATTATGAATAGTAACAAGAAATATCACGAAGTAAGAGTAAGCCACATCAGACTTTTTTCCGAGATATCGCTAGTAAAATTAATTACTGGCTAGCAACACGGAGAAAAAAAATAGTAAAAGAAATATAGAAAGAGAAAGAGAAAGAGAAAGAGAGAGAGAGAGAAAATTTTTCTGTCTCTGAAATTACGATCCTCCAAGGGGAAAGATCCGCGCGCCAATGAGATAGCAGTGAATTTACATCGAAATTGCATTCCAACGGTTTGTTCCTGTAATTTCCCCATTCGTGGTTCTAGCTGCTAATTGGAACTGCATCGTGATCACCTTTAATTTCATTAGAAATAAACCATCGTGCGATTGCATCGAATGGATTTTGCAAAGAGAGGTCAAATTACCTACATTAGACGATGTTTTCCTTCCCCTAACGAAAGATTTACTTTCTTACATTCATCGAGAAAGAAAGAGAAAGAGAGAAAGAGATTTTAAAGTAAGCCCTTGATACACGTTTCCTACGCGTTAAGTTACCGAACGTTTATCGAGATTTAATTTAACGTAACTTTTGCAAAGATCGTTTACGATAAAAATCAGAGTACCAGTAATCTTCAAAGTATATTCCACGAAATCATAGGATTCCATGTAACTTTTCCAAGGGTTGTACGAATCATTTTTTGTATTTTTGTATTTGTACATTTATTATTTATTTATTTAAGAAAATATTTCACTTTAAAAAAGGGATGCAAGGTTTAGTACTTTCATGGAAGGATAATATTATTTATCGCGTTATGAGAAAGGGTCTCATAAAATATTTTTATAGTCATAAGGATTCCGTGAAACGATAAAATTTGAAGGTTACATTGGTCACTGATCTATACAATCTTTACGTATGCACATGAGAACATTCTTATTCTACTCTGTGAAAGAGAACGGGATATATATATATATATATATATATATATATATATATATATATATATATATATATATATATATTGTTTATTTGAAAAGAAAACGAGAATATCTCTCTATGCAAACGACACTGTTGCAAATTGAAACGATGATTCAATTCGGCGTAATGTAGAAATTGCAGGACGTGCACGCGAGATTGTCTTAACGGAATTAGAAATAAGTAGGTAGGCAACTAACTCCTCGAGAAGAGGCGCGATAACGAAGTTACTTCGAATTTAGAACGAATCTGTTTTTAAAGTAGGTAATCATACCTTAGAATGAAGTGAGGAGAGATAGGTGGGAAAAGGAAAAAGATAAAGTAATTCGTGTCAAGAACAAAAAGGGAGAAGAAAGATAACGATTCGTCGTTTTGTTTTCTCTCTCTCTTTCTCTTTCTCTCTCTCGTTTGTCACCGTGACGTTATTTTCGAATTAAACTCGCGTGAAATACACGCGTATAGTACGAATTTCTTACAAGAAAGAAAAAAATGAAAAATTCTAACGAAGGACCGATGTTAGTTAAACGACGCATAAAAATAATATCTAACATACGAGACGAATAATTTATAGCTATTACGCGAGAACCTTCTGTCGCAATTATGCCAACCGTTGATAATTACCCGTTCTCGGTGCAACCGAGTAAGATAGAGGAAAAAACTAGAGAGAAAGAGAAAGATAGAGAGTGACAGTGAGGTAAAGAATTGTAAGACTTCAACATCTATATATATATATATATATATATATATATATATATCTTTCGTTAAATTCTTTTTCAAGCGTATTTCGCACGTAGTTCTAATTGCTCGGAATAAAAGAATGAAAAATACGATATCTTCTCTTTAAATCGGACACATTGAAAATTACGACGTTAATTACGTTTCTAAAAAATAAAAAGGAATAAAAAAATATATATATATATGTAACAAGAAAAGGTAGATAGAAAGAGAAATATAAGATAAGAGGCAACACAAAGTAATACGAGATAAAAGTAAAATTTAATCAAAACCGAAAAGAAAGATTTGGTGTCGAAGGAACGATAGCAGGTGGAACGCATCCGGGTTTTCTCGATAGGACAAGATATAAGGGATATACACTGTTTTTCCTTCGGATGGAGAAGATGGAGAGCAAGCGAGAACACGCTGAGGTACTAAAGAGAAACTTCAAAGCAATATACCAGCTTGATTTCGACGAGATATTTGTTTGAGTTGCATCGCTTAGAGAAGAGGATGAAAAAAGGAAGGGAAGGGAAGAGGGAGAGAAAATTTTTAAGTGGAATTTTTCCTTATGCATGATACACGGAACGTAAGCGAACTAATGAAAGCTCCTTCCTTCCAACTTTTCTCTCTCTTACTCTATCTCTTTCTCTTTCTCTTTCTCATGTATAACATACGAGACGTAGTCTTCTCGGAGTTTCGTTCTTATCTCACCATGGACAAAGAAAAGCCATGGCCTTTGACGCTTGTCCGAGTTTGTCGTACACAATTCTTTCATATTTTCCTTTTTTTTTTAACTGCTACACCCCCAGACACATTGACACACACACATGCATACAAACGTACACATACATCTTCTTATTTATTTATTTCCTCGTCGTCTTTGTCGAGGACAATGTGTTTCGAGTGCTTATGTGTTCAAGAAGAAGGACAGAGAAAGACTGAGCAGCAGCAATGGTTCGTTCGCCCACGTAAACAGGAGTCGAAGAATAAATAGCCGGTTTGCGCGATTTCATCGGTACTTTCCCTCAAGATTTTCTTGATTTATTTTCTTCTCATGCTTTTATCCTTTTTCTTTTCTTTCTTTTTTCTTTTCTTCGTTTTATTTTTTTCTCTCTTTTTTATCGTATTATCATACTTTTTTTTGTTACATCATTGATTAAAAAAAAAATCATAGCATGGTAACGCATTTTTAGATCGACGATGTTTTCGATCGTTTCCAGAAATGTTTTCGTATAAAAGCATATTTGAAATGCAGTGTTTCCCCTCTCCCTCCTCTAAACTCAAAAGAATTATCTGTAAATATATTGTTATCATATCGTAATGTTTACAATTCACGTACCTATTTAACGATAAAAAGAGATAGAGAGAGAAACAAGAAATAGGTTTTTAAATTTGTATATATACTAATACATATGTCAAATGTTATTTGAACAAATATAAAAAATACGAATGTATAATATAACCCATCCATCCAAGTGGGAAAGAACGAGTTAAATTTCGGGATGAATTTGTCTCGTGAAAGGTGACGAGCATCAACATGTTCCGTTAACGTTCTCAAAGTGAGCTAACTATTAATAGGGTTATACGAAAAAGGGAGGAAGTAGTAGGTATCGAAATGAATCTTCGTTGTTTGCTCAGACTTATCTTTAGAAACAATGGCAACACGAGAAAACGACAGAGTGTGTGAAGATGTTAAGAAAAAGAAATGGAGGGAATAGAAAACGGAAATAAAGTTATGAATCGAAGAAGTAGGAGGAGGAGGAGGAGGTGGAGGTGAAGGTGGAGGAGTAAAAAAAGAAGAAGAAACGAGAAGGTCTCGGCAGGGTGCAGCCTTTCGAACGACCGGTTCGAAATCGGCTCGACGATTCCGGACAGGAAACGGGGCCTGGCTTCACGCTTAGTGCTCAGATCGTATCGATGAAAATTGCAATGGCCTCGACGTGCGCACTCTTGGAAACTTTTCGAAATTTTTCAAGGTATCGAGTGCAAAAGCAAAACGCAATTTTTCGACGAACCAGATACAAACAAAATTTATTATTATTTTTTGTATTTTTTCCGAAGAAGGAGGAGGAAGAGAAAAAAATTGATTTCGAGCATATGGTTGATGCGAACGAAAATAAAATCAGTTTCGATGGGTGAATTAAATTCTTTTTTTACGAGAATTCTCTCATTTAGCATGAAAAAAATCGAGCTCAATATTCATACTGGAATCGAGTAAAGAAGTCGAAAATATTTTGACAAATGACTTTAACGTAATAAAAAAAAAAAAAAAAATAAAACGTTCATACATAAACGCACATGTTCTATTTGAATTTCGTTTCATTTTTTTTTTTTTTTTTTTTTTTGAATTACGACAGAATATTTGATTTCGAACGAAAATTCTGTTCGCTTTCTCGTAAGCGCGAGATACGTTCGAAATAAACTCTTTGCCTTATGAATATAAGTCCGACAGATGTCTTAGCAATGACTACTACATCTTTTTTTTCTACTCTCTCTCTTATAATACGTCCAGATGTTGCCGAATGGATTTGCCGAAAACTTAGTTGAATTTTTGTCAAGAAGACGTTCACGAATAAGAAACGATTAGGTTCTTATAACTATGTAAAACACGTCATAGTTATCTTGAAAATATATCCCCCCTTCCCCACACTTATTCTCTACAACATTTTTTTATGTACACGAAGAGAAAAAAAGGGTTTTGCATTAGGTGCCAAAATATGTGAGAAAAGGAGAAGATATCCTTTTATTCATTTTTAAGGGAAGAAAGAAAGTGAAAGAAAGAGAGATAGAAAATGTGTGAGAAAGAGAGTAGCTTTCATCCCTTTAACCCATGTATGTGCTATCATGCACAACCCGTTTCCATTGAGTCACGTATGTATTCCCCTAGCGGGGCAACCCTTCTCTCGGTCGTCTCTTTACCCTTCTGATATCCCGCCCCCTCCCAACCCCGATTTGTATAGTTCACATATATACGAACCTTCGCATAAAATACCTCTCTCCGTCGTTGCGCTCGTAATTCCACTCCCTGTAGAATTTCGGCCATCTCTCTCACTCAATGTAGGCGCACAATCGCTCAATGCTACTTTAACGTATCCTCGGCTATACGCTTTTCTATACACGTATATATATATATATATACGTATGGTACATATGCGCGAACGTGTTCGTTTAAGTTAGAGTATCTACGACCCTCGAGAATATCGATCCGCGATGATACCATTGTGGAAAAAGGGATGCGCGTTGGAATAAGTAGCGACCACGAAACGTTGCCATTTTAGTTGGCCGATATTTTATATCTTTTAATAAAAGAGAAAGAGAGAGAGAGAGAGAGAGAGAGAGAGAGAGAGAGGTGGGAAGCTTTCTTTTTCTTCTTATGTACGAAAGAACAAACTCGAAAGACCACCTTGATTCATACCTCTTATCGGCATACACACACACACTGTTAGAACATTAGAACGTTTTCTCTTTCTATCTTCCTTTCTTTCTTATTTTTTCGTTGTTTAATTTTTTTTCTTTTTTCAACGACTTTGTTTCAAGCGCTAATAAATAATGATACCCATCGACGTTCAAAGAACCAAGCTAGCTAGACAAGAAATAAGCTAGCTGCTAACTCTGTTCCATGCCGTGGCAACAACAATGACGATGCGCTACGCTTACGGTAAAGTTATCAAGATCGTTTCGGCAAAAAGAAAAGTCAAAAGCGTTTTCCACTTCGACTCGCGGCCTCCCCTTCCCCCCTCCCGTTTCCAGTCCTCTCTTCCTCACCCCTTTTATTCGGTAGGTATCCATTGAAACGTCACTTTGCTAAGAGGAGGAAAGATTTTCTGTGTTGGAAGATCTCGAACGGTGCTAAAACCGGAAATCACTGGAGAAAGCACGAACGTTCGCTAACAAAAGAGAAAGAGAGAGAGAGAAAGAGAAAGAAAGAGAAAGAGAGTGACCTATTCAGACCGTCCATCTGACCGCATGCGAGCCCATAACTGTGGACAGGCTTTGTTGTTTCCACTATTATCGAATTATCTTTGTTTCATGTAATTAACGAACATCGGAACTATCCGTCAAACAAAATACCCATACAATTTTGGGTAACACTAATCTAGCTAACTATAAACGCTAATATAAACGATTGATGTAACAATATTATATTAAATCTTTTGTTATAGGTAATAAATTGATAATCATCGATTTGATTATCCATCGTCATCATTATTGTATTCAATGAACGTTTTGATATTTGTACTTGGCAAAGTTTTTTTCATGATGTGAAATAAATTTTATTTTATTTTTTAGAAATTTAATATAGATTTCTTTTTTATCATATAATTTTATGTATATAATAAAAGAATATAATATATTATTAAAATATATATTAAAAAATATATAATTATTATATATTATATTCACTTAATTTTAGATTATTGAATATCGATAGATAGTTCCTATCGTTTGATGGATGGCTCGACGTTAAAAAGCAAAAGATAAACCCAAATATGTATAGGAATACACGCGTGGCCTATTTACCATAGCTTTCATACTTCTTTCCCACCGGGTCGTCTTCTTTTAAAGCTCGTTATCGTCGAAGAGAGAGGAACACTTCTTCTTTTTAGTTTTTTTATTTTTTTTATATTCAAAAGCGGTTACCGCGTGACCCTCGAGCGGCTTTATTTACGCATGCGAAACCTTTTGCCTGGTGCGGAAGGGTGCCTCCTGTGCTGCTCGGGAGATTAAAACAGTGCAACGGGGTTGATGCACATGCATTATGCAGTTAAACGGGACGTAAATATAACCAACACAAACTATGGCACACAGCTTTTGACCATCCTATATGATTCGTTGTTTTACTACCTTTAACGTAATATTTTTAGAGAGGGAGAAAGGGAGAGATGGAAGAGGGAATAAAATGAATCATTTTAATTTTATTTTATTTTTTTTTTCAGACAATTGCTACTACCATTGATTGCTCTCTAATCAAATTTGTCATGTACATAACTTTTTATATTGAATTTCTTTTTCTCTATTTTGGTTTTTTGTTTCTTTTTTCTTTTTTCTGAAAAAGTACTCGCGATGTAATCGTTTAAAAATAAAATGACACGAAATGTATGCGCTTTTTGTTGTCGAACAAAAAATCGGTATAAAGAAAAAATATCTCGCGTGCAAAACGGTCTTACGGCAAAAATGAAATTACGAACTTGTTTTTAATGATAGATCGGACCAACTTGATCGTCAGGTATGTCGTGCATGATTACCGGTGTAAGAAGAGGTGCGACCGTCGAAACGACCACGACTCTGTTCAACAAATGAAATACAAAAAAGAATAAATACGTATTTAATTATATATTAATACATGTAAATAAACGTATATACATAATATGTTGTTGCTTGAAAAGATTTTTTATCTTTTTTTTTTTGGTGGAAAAAATATGATTCAACAATAAATTTTTCCTTAATTCGTTTAATAAATTTGTGAAAATAATAAATATAGATATGATGATGCTCATATGTGTTTGAAATTTTTTAGATATTTAAGTAATGTAAGACAATCGATCGATCGGTGAGGAGAAGAAGAAAATAAATTGCGCTTGGGAAGAAACAAATAAAAAAAGGAAAAAATATCTCGCAACAGCAATGAATAATCGTAATCTCGACACGTCGATCTCGACTTTCTTCGACCCGACGTCAAATGATAAAGCATTATTCTTCCAGGCGGCGACATTAACGTTGTACGACGACGTCACGCTTGGATAAGTTTAAAAATGAAAATATACTAAGGCCATGCGGAGTTTTAAAAGGTCAGTGATCTACCAAAATCCTCTGCATTATACTCGTTGTACCTATATACATACATACATAAACATATACAAAGAGTCGTCGTAGTTTGAAGGAAGTATCAGACTCGTTGAGCTAAACCACCCAAGGAAAGCTTTCATTTCGTTGAACGACCGATACTGACAGCTTCCTGTGGCACTCCTAGTTCGTCCTCGTTTGAAATTATTCGAGCTTGATTCCTCTTTGATAAAAATAGTTGCGCAACCCAACAAGATAAACCCACTACGATTGTACTTATGCAAAACTTTTGATTAATAGTAGTAGCTCTCGCATTATTAGATATACACCATTTGAAAGTATAACAAAGTTATTTTATTGAATTTGCATTTAACGAAAGATTGATCAAAATATTCTATGACTCATGAACTGGATCTTGAACTAGGGTCTATCACTTTTTAAGCAATTGTTTTAAATATTGAACTATTCAAAACTCCTGTGGTCAATTTTCTCGTTAATACTTTATTTATTGATCTACAATCTACAACGATATTACTATAAAAGAAAAAAACATTATAAAGATCAGTCAAGTGATTTAATTTGATTAAGAGAGTTCATCATTTTACTACGTATAGAAGTAAAATTAAACGATATGGCACTTTTCAGAGCCACTTTTGAACGGAACACCGTACGATAAATAAGAAGCCGCTCGTTCAATTCGCATCAAGCTTAGAATTGGTCTTTACCGAGTAAAATTTCTCGTCGCACGTTTATATAGGAAATAGATATATCGATTATGGCAGTGAGCCGTTCGCGTAATGGCCCGTTTCGCGCTTAACTCGTACGTGACTCAATCGCTCGAACGATTACGACTAGCACTTACAATATCAGAGATTCACTCTAACCCAGCAAAAGGTAAACTCGTCATCTTGGTTTAGCACGAAACAAGAAGGGATAATTTTCGATGGCATACTATCGATCGCTTTTATCTCCGGTCGTTCACCCTTCCTACGATAATTATTATTAAATAGATTTGTAACGAGAGGGAACATTCGAAGAGAGAAGTATCGACGACTACATTGCGAATAATTGGATAGTTAATGAGCCGCAACATTTTGAAAGTAAAAAAAAAAAAATGTCGAAACTTCGTCGCTATTAATTATACACGTGTGTTTTAAAAAATTATCAGATTGGAAAAGAAAATTTTACACAATTCGAATATATAAGAATATTTTTTCCATATCTTTTTATTTTCTTTCGTAAAGTTTCACCCACACAAATTCAAAGTTTTTTCTGTATCGTTCAACTTTATGTCTATCAATTTTGGAGAAAACTTTTGAAATATATTATATATAATTAGAAAATAAGTAATATATAATCTATTTTTTTGATCTTTAAATCAATTATGCGTAAACGACAATCTTATTAACATTTAGATTTTATACCTTATATCTTATTGTTATTATATAAATATGGAAATTAATGAAAATTCATAACTTTTCAATGCAACGCCATTTTAACGCAAAACATTCTCAAGAAAAACAAACAAACCCGATAGTATCATCGTTCAAGTGTCACGTTCGATCGCGTACTACTGCGGGAAAAGACGCATGATTCGAATTCGAATGAACATTCAACGATGGTTCTTTCTTACGGAATAAAATTTGCAATTGCTTAGCGTGGTAGAGCTCGCGTGAGAGAAACGCAGGAGGAATATCGCGTATTTGTTGACTGACTCCTTCCTTCTTCTTACAAATTTCCTTTCAATTTGCGCCGAAGTTGTTCGAAAGTTCATACGCGTTCGTTCGTTCCTTCGTTCGTTCCTTCGTTCGTTCCTTCATTCGTTACGTTTGAGTTGATTAAAGGGATAAATAATTTTACAAAAGGATAGCTCATAAACTTCGTGTCTATTAGTTTGTAGAATTTGATCGTTTTCAAACTTTTTTAGACACATTAATTAAATGAAAACTATCAAGATCAATGTTACCTAAAAATAATGACATTTTTTATCCGAGACAAATATCTGACGTTTATTACATATACGTAACCCTCCTATAACACGCTAGGTAGGTTGAATGAAACCATGTTATATGAGACCTACAATTAATAATTCCTTTCTTTGTCATTATTTTAAGATAATTTAGTTTTTAAATATAATTAATCAACCATTGTGTTATCCAATGCTATAGAAATACAGTACTGTATCAAAATTTTCGCAATAATTTTTTTATCGTATTAAAGTGACCACCGTATTATAGGATGCCATGTTAAATAAGGATTTTACCTGTATTTCATTTTTACGGTAATAAAAACAAAAATAAAAAAGAAATATCAAGCATTAAGTAAAATTATCCAACTCGCGTTGTTATCGTATGGATCAGCAGCCACTGTATCTTTTACGTCGAGACTGTGAGTACGAGGGTACGTGATGTTACGTTCGGACGCGTTGAAGAACCTACGATTGCAAAACGTGAGCATTTCAAAAGCGGTTCTTCTAAGAAAATGCAGACGTTTGGTTGATACGCGTTTGCTTGGCGATTATGCTGAAGTCGGTAGAACAAACGGTAAGTATAGAATAAGAAGAAAGAAACATTTATAATCTAGGAGAGCCTTCCCTTTACGCAATCCAATTAAACTTCAAGTAGATTTATACGAGGAATGCGATACAGCGAGTATTTCTTTATGAAAATATTCAGAAGAACTTTTAAAGATATTCTCGTAGATTTCTATTCTTCTTTATATTTTTTTTCTATTTTTTTCTTTTCCTCCAGAACATTAAGACGTTTAAACTAAAATCTCGTATGATCGTCGAGATGCAACGATTAAAAAACACCGAGAAATGTTAAGATTAATTAGACAATTTTCCATAAGTTTAAAGAGACAATGAACATTTTTCATTTGAATCATTTTTCAGTCAATCGTGAGAATATAATTCGTATGAAGGAGTAAGATGTTACGCGATACCGTGATACATTGTAGATATTTAACGAGCGAGTTAACAACCACCATTAACGCGATTAGGCTTGTTCGTACAAACGCGGTTACACAGTTTAAAAGACGAACCAAACGAAGTGCGAAAATGTCTCAAGAATTTTCTCTCAGGAGAACGTTCATTATACTTTATATACTATATATATAATATAATATTTAAAATTAAGCAATTTATTACGAATAGGAAATTTAGCAAATCAACTTTCATTCAAACTTTCCTCTCTCATTTCCAAAATATTAAATTAATTTCTCACAAACGAGAATAACGAGTAAAATGAACGAAGAAGACGTAGAAGAAACTTTAATAAAAAGAATAAAAATTTATTACGAATATAATAATTAATTGGTAAAATTAGCTTGTTGATCTCGCATAACAGAGTCGCGTAGATGTTCGCTCCATCGCCTTTCAATTTTCCCGGGAATTTCGCGTTTCCTCTGGCGACGAGCTCGGAGAGTAACAAGCGAGAGAGAGTATCGATCCCGTAGGAACGGCGTATGCGCGCATCAAATCCCACCCCTACCCTTCCTCCCACTTTCCTACAATCCCATTGCAATGCGAATAAACAAACGACTAAATAAATAAACAAAGAAACGTATTTTCTATCTATCTATCTAGCTACCTAGCTAGCTAGCAAGCTATCTAGCTATCTATCTATTTATCTATCCCTGTTCTCCTACGTACTCACACATACACATACACATACAGAGTTAGTACGCGAACACATATTTTTTACATCGGAAAACGGATTGGATAAAATAAAAACAAAAAGAAATATAAATAGTGAACCTATAAGTAAAGACTGAAATGTAGAAAGAGAGAAAGAGACTTGTTCGATTCGTTTTCTCGTCCATTGCAGATAAATGAAACAATTCTGAGCACGTGGAGGGCATAAAGTTTTGTGGGGAAAGAGTTTAAAAGGGGATGAAAGCTTTTCCAAAATGGGTTCGAGAGATCAACGAATAAGTAAGCCCTTCAAAGAGAAATACTTCCAAGACGAAATGAATGAGAGTGTCTGAAGATGAGAGAAATTAATTTCGCACGCACAAAAGAACGTTAGTACTCTATTTCTTTGTGTAATTGACGACAGACATCAGAAATAAAAAAGTAAAAATAAAAAGAAATCTAAGGTAAAGAAAAATGGTGAAAGGGACGAAAGAGAAGGGATCGAAAAAGAAAAGGGAAGATGAATTTAAGGATCTTATCTCGGTGACGATTTATAGGACCCCCATTCGGATGTAATCAAAAAAGGTTCTTCGTTACGCGACGATGAGAAGAATGATCGCGAGTGAAGAAGATGAAAAGATCGATGACCTTCGGAACGATGATAGAAATTGACAGCATCGTGAATGATATTGGTAAAACGATTCGTCGTTTCATCTATTCGACGACGGTGCGAAAATATCGATCCCTGACGATAACCATCGAACCGATTTATCCACTCTAATCTGTCAGTTACACTTCGTGCTACCATTATAATCAGGAAAATGACGTTAGGGGTGATGTGGGGAGAATTGTAGAAAACATGATTTAATTAGATCTACTAAAGAACATATTAATAATTGACAAGCGTTATAATCATCGTTTATTTAAGTGATCAAAATGTCCTATAGGAAAAAATAATGGGACAATCGATATATATATATATATATATATATATATATGGGTATATCTTCTTTACGTCGGTTTTACATCGATTCAGGCTGTCGCGAAAAATCAATTCACTTCAACTATCGTTTTCTCTCTTTCCTTCGTTTCGGGGTGTTCAAGAGCAGGGACTCTCTATCTCGGCGATTCTCTCATTTTTTAAAGAATGCGAACCCGAACCCGAACAATGTACCTTGGATTAGGTCGGAATCTGCTCTCAACCAAAAAATATACACACACGCAAAGTTCGATATTCCAATCTCGGAAATATACACACATGCGCATACGTAACACGTATGTATATAGAAACAGTGCATACGCGTATGCATACGATATATTGCACGAAGGTCTTGAACAAGTATTACCTACCTTTTATGGAAAATCGTGGAATAGGTTTTTCCAAATTATTTCACTAGCTTATTTTGAATTTAGTTATTTATATATAGATATCGTCTATATTCAATCAACAATTCACTAACTAAAGTTTTAGCCATAAAATAAATTTACGTAGTTTATATTGTTTCAAATTTCATTTAAAAAATTCAGGAAAAATTTATTGAATAGTAATGTGTGAAAAACATTAACGAAAAAGCTCAAAGAAAATATTTCTTTGAAGAGTAATAGAATTCAGATTAGCATAAACATTAGTTAGTCATACTTTTGGCTTAAAGTAAACGATATACACCTATGTATATTATATGAAAAGAAAGAAATAATAAAAAATTCGAAAAAGCTTTTTCTTTTACATAAATCAACCCCTCCCCCTGGTCTACCTATGCCAATTTGATTTAAAATGACTTTTTCGAAATCATGTATATCGGAACAAACGCTAACATAAAGAATATTTCGAAATGCGTGTTGGCGAGAGTATTCGACCACGAAAATGTTCGTCGCGGCGGTAGAGAAACGATTTGACAAATGACCACAGATACGCACCGGAAATTGATCTTCACGTTTGCACGCGAATTCACGTTCTACGTTCTTCGTACATACATTTTACACTTTGCCACGTTCTATCTCGTTGTTGTGTCTGCGAGAAGTCTATGTATATATATATACGAAGAGGAATAATGGAAAAACGTGTCGAAAATCGAACTCTTATATATACGTCGATGGGGACCGAATTGTTTTTTACGGTTACGCCGACTCCTCGTGATTGGTATAGGGCAAAAATTCAAGAGAAAGAAAAAGAAGATAATATAAACGAGTCACAATAAAACACGAAGATATACATTATAGCGGATCGATATACAATAATCATGAATATAAATTTTAATAAAAACAATAATAATAATAATAATAATAATAATAATAATAATAATAATAATAATAATAATAATAATAATAATAATATAAAATATCGTTCTACACACTGAGGGTTTCAATTTCCCGCTATATTTTTCATCGCGTATATTTTTCATATTCACGTTACAATTTGCGATAAAGTAGGAAAGAACAACTTTAGTTCGTTTTAAAACAATCAACTGCGACAAAGGTACCGAACATACGTTGTTCTACTACATAGGTGGTCCTTTTCTTCTACTATACATGTTTTCTACCTACACACGCGTTTAATTCATTCTTTATTGCAATAGAATTTGCGTGGAACAAAATGCTCGTGTAGTTAATAATTGACGAAACACATGTGTTATTATTTTATATTTCACGATTGAATCGTGCGATTTACAATAAATCAAGAAAATTAGTTTATTACTTGTGAAAATATATACCGGGAGGGAAAAAAACACAGTAGAAAGATATGAAATAAAAAAATAAATTAAAACAATATTAAAATATTAAAGAATACATTAATAATAAAAATATCAATGAGAAAGATACACATTGAAAGCTATAAACTATTATTTATATTTCTAACGATTTAAATCAATCACTAGAAGAGAATGTCATTTGAGATTCACGAACATATTGAAATACCTGTAGAGTAGTAGTGAGTGTGTGTACCTGCGTTCGACGGACTAATGGAAAGCGCTAATTGGTTCGTTAATAATGATACGAAGGAGACCACAAGCTCATGGAGATACGGAAACCTCGACATCCTGCTCCATCAACGTATTTCGATCGTCTCCGACTCTGTCACTGGGTGTAAGAGATAGACGGAGATATAAATGGAGATCGAAAGAGGAGAAGAGGGGGGGAAGTAAAGAGAGAGAGAGAGACAGAGAGAGATAGGTAGAATGAATATTCGCTCGGCAGGAAGCGAGAGGATGCGTTTAAGCATGATTAAGCCGAGCAATATCGAGTTTTCGGTTACAAAGGGAATTTCTCTGCCTCTATGGTTTACCTCTCTCCCTCTCTCTCCCTCTCTCTCTCTCTCTCTCTCTCTCTCTGTCATTTACCTCTCCTATATCGCCATGGTCATAGCTATCAGAAAGGAAAAGGGTGGGAGAGAGAAAAAGAGAGAGAGAGAGACAGTACAGAAACCGCAATATTAATTAACGTTCTACGACGAAAAAGGCGTGGAGGATGCACTGGATTAAAGTCTCGGCAATTCCCAGAGTTAGCGTGTCCAACGATTTTTATTACTTTTTATCTTTCCTTTTCCCCTCTCTCTCTCTCTCTCCCTCTTTTTTTTTATTAATTTATGTTTTTTTTTTACACAGTTTTGCTCATATCTTTTTCTATGTATCTTGCAGGTGCGAAATTGTCGCGAAAATTCTATTTAAAAATCGTAACAAATATTTTCTTTCATTGCTGTAAATACGACGTACGTATGTGTATGTATGTATGTATGGAGTTTATCGAATCGAACGTGTTGCGTTTTGTTGAACGGAAATGCGTATCGAGTTTTACAAGCATAGCTAATGACCGATTACGGCGTTCGTACCGAATCGATTTCGCATTTCACGCGTATTAGGTCTTTATTTGTGTATTTATTTGCATATATGTATATATATTATATGTATATACGAGTGATCGAGTCAATGGCCTAATCACGTTTGATTATCGGTTCCCGTCATATCTTTAAAGTCGAGCAACGTGAGCATGATTAATAAAATTGATAGGGTGACTATTTTCGTTAAGAAAAATAAAAAAACCGTGCGTGCTGTTGATTTCAAACTGACAGTAAAAACATATAATATACCTTTTATAATATTATATATGCGTGAGAATGTGTGTCATAAAAAAGTAATTCGAATCCGTAAAAAAGGGGAGAATAAAAAAAGACATTGGATTAATGTACGAATGACCGATTTCGATCTAATAATAAGTATCGTAAATAGAACGATTTACGGTATTAAATTAGCTCGATTTAACGATATCCGATCCAACGATTTACCTAATTTCGTTTATTTTCTCGTCGATGTCAACTAGATGATAAAAAAAAGTTGAGATGGTCGATTGATCTCTCTCTCACTCTCTCTCTCTCTCTCTCTCTCTCTCTCTCTTTCTTTCTCTAATAGTTCTTGTTTTACTATCATCTTCTCGAGATCACGATTTTAAATGACGCGTAAGACACCACGAGGAGATAAGAAGAAACTCGAGCTTAGGGAAAGCGAGACGAATCGCCACTTAAATTTCCGCATAATTCTAAAGTACGAAGAAAGTGGGACTACTGTTCTGTCCTACCGCAAGTAGAAAATTTGATCCGTTTGCCTGAATAAAATAAAAAAAAGACAAAATAGAAAAAGAAAGAACAAAAAAAAAATTGCAGTTGCTTGTTGGTATCATCCAGCTTTAAGGAAACTCTTTTTTTTAATGAAAGATCATATTCATTTTTCAAAATGATGAAAAAACTGAAATATATATTAATTTGCAATATTTTCATAATAAACAATTCACGTATATTGTATTCAAATAAGAAATAGTCTCATGAAACATCTTAAAATACAGTTGTGTCAAAAATTATATTCCCACCAATGGTCTAATTTATTTAAAAAATGTATTTTATTTACGAAAAAACTATGAGAGAAATTCAGAGTTATTATGATTAACTTTTCTATCATCCATATGAAGTATTTCTAATTTTGAACGTATCAATAATCAATTTTAATGTAACCTATAATAAAAAATATGAGTCATGGTAATACTTTTTCAACATGTAATACCTTCTATTAATAAAAAAGAAAGGATAAATTTATGGAAATTATAAGGATACTCAAATTTTAAGGTTTCGATTTTCTATATCCGAATTAATCAACGTTTTCAATAAGATAAAAATGGAAGAAAGAAACGGAATAGTAAATGAGCATATAAAGTCACGTTAAGAATCCTTAAAATTTTCTATCTTACATTCCGTCTTTTTGGAAAGATAAAAGACAAGATCTCACAGTTAAATTTGAGTCAACTTGTGAAAGCTAAGATCTCGGTGCTGAAATCGTCGTTGTTCAAAGAGTAAAACTCCTAAAATTCTCTTGAAATTCACTTGAAAATCTCTACTCAATCAATTTGCTGGTTCCTTGTTTTTCTTCATCCAGAATGAAATCCAAAACGGAAAGAAAAAAGCATCTATGCGACTCATCTTCGAATTTTAACAAACTTCCTGTTGAATCGCTAATATCTGCCATCCGAATTGTTTTTAATTATAGATGGTTTTTACATTAAAATTGTTTTAATGTTCAATAATGAATTATCAATTGGATGAAATAATTCCTAAGGATTATCTTCTATTTACGGGATTTTCAAAGATCTAACATAAAGATTTATAATGGCATAATATATAATATTTACAACTATATACGACAGAATATCTGTAGAGAAAATGTATACTTTAATAAAATTACTTTACCATGAAAAATTAAATTAAATACGATAAAAAAATATCCGTCGATTATTAAAAATATTCGAAGCGTATGGAAAATATTAAAAACATAAAAAAACAAAATCAAACAACAAAGATTAATACCAGATAGATTAATATTTATTAATTACCGACGGACAAAAAAAATACATATTTATAATCTGCGAACGTATAAAACACGATATACGCGCGTGTTGTTTCGTATAATAAAATATAAATACAATTATTCTTAAAACACTTTCGAAATCCGAAATAATATCAACAAACAAAGTAAATTAACGAAAAATAAACACAGAAATCCAGAGTGTTCCGTATTATTGTAATGATTTTAAATAATTATATTAACACTTTTCATGAATTATCTTGTCGAAAAGAAACGTATTTTGAAAAAAAAAGAAAAAAGAAAAAAAATAGGTTAAGCTAATCTCAACGGTTACACGCAAAAACGTACATACCTATCTCGAGATTCGTAATTCGAGAGGGTTGTTTGGAGTGTATCGAACGACTAACTCTTTGCCCCCCCCTCTCCCTCATACTCCTTTTTTTCTTGTTATCCTTCCCTCTCTCTCTCTCTCTCTCTCTCTCTCAAACGCATTGCGTGTTCTCTCTCTCATAAACATACTCACGAGGGGACTGGTGTGCGAGTAAAGGACGAAGACGAGGACTCACGCCTTTATTGCTCGCATTTATTATGAGCGTGTAAACACGTACACGCTTAGGCAAGCAGGCAGGCAGGCAGGCAGGCAGGCAAAGCTCTCGAGCAACGACAATACGATCCTGTAATGCTTGTGCTATGCTCTAGTGTCCCCTTACACGTTCTACCACCCTCTTCTCTTCTGTTCCCTTCTCCACTCTTCTCTTCTCTTCTCCTCTTCTCCTCTCTTCACTCCTCACCTCTCTATTACTACTCTTCGTTCGTTCCTGCTATACACTCGATCCACTTTCGATACCACTCGAAAACGAAATTTCGAGATATCGAGTACGCGCGCTACTACTATCGAATACTCTTCGTTGAAATAACGAACTGGTACTACATTCGAAACTTTATGATTCTTCGTTGAACGCAACTTGCATTGGTTTAATATAACTCGACTCGCGATTTTACCGTTCCCATATATATATGTATGTGTATATGTGTATATAAAAAAAAAAACAGAGGATAAATGTTAAGAAGGGGAAAGTTCGAAGAAAAGAAATTATGTTTTAAGTTCGGTGGAAATTTCTTTCTTATTTTTATTTATATATTACTTTTTGTTATGTTTATTGTTTATTGTTAATATATGCGCGAGTATCTCGTAACGCGTTTATGCCATAAGCGTATATCGAAACTTTATGGGATGACGTCTTGCTCTCTTTCGGATTTTCTGCTTTTCGAGAGAAAAATTTCAACGAGAGAGAGAGAGAGAGAAAGAGATGAAAGTCATTACGTGGAAACTTGTTTCTACCTACTGAGAAATAATTGTGAATATTAAACAAACGAACGGCCAGACGAACGGACAAAGAAAAATTGAGATTAAGAGAAAGGGGAAGGGGAGGATGTAGAAAGGGAAGAAAGGGTAATAAAATATTTACGACGATTTCTTTCCACTGAACGATCGTTTTAATTCTGTCCGTATATTTCACGACGTTTGGTGGAAATTTATTGGAAAAACGAGAAAAGGAGATCCATCCGATTGTTTGTTTTTCTTTTTTTTTTCTTTGAGAAACGAAATAATTCAACGAAATATTTTCTCTGTGAAAATAAAAAATATGTTTTACGCGATTAAAATAAAGGGTTGGTTTTAATCTATAATAATTTGATCTAATATTAAAAAGACATCTTTAAAATGGCTTATTAATTAATTAGTCTTGTTTATTAATTATACATAAAAGAAAAAAACAACAAATATATACTCAAGATGGATTATTGTTATTTTTAATAATAATCATTAATAAAAACTTTATTCTTTTACTTTAACATTACTCCAAAAAATTATTTTTCCTTTTTCATTATTGTGTTACATTGATCTCAAAAATTTTTACAACGATTTATTTTCAATAAAATTGTAATTCATCTTTTCCTTTTCTTCTTCTATAATTTACATCATCAGTTTCTATTAATGAAAAAAAAAAATATAAAACTAGGCAACTTTAGGAGCCATATTATCACCTTTTCATCTATAACATAATGAATGATACGTTAATAAAGTTTATATCGAATCTTCCTCTCCTTTTTCGTGTGTCCAATTTCGCAGGAACGGATTTAATGTACTTTTACGACGTTCATTTCCATCGACTTCCGGCGTGGGCGTACGCTGTGCGTCTTTTACGATCGGCCCTCATAAATTGAGGCTCAACGAGAGTAGGAAGGAAGAGGGGGGAGAGTAGAAGGGAGGGAAGGTTGGTGAGAGAGGGGAAAAACCGAATTCGTTGCTGACATAAGTGCAATCACGTCGATTAAACGAGTTCGCGCGATAGTCTGTTGTCCTCGAATGAGAAGATACTACTTGCTTGGCACGATGAATAAGACAGACTAAACGATTACGTTTAATTATACTTGTTGTCATCAATGACCAAAGAAAGGCGTCTCTCTTTGCTATCTCTTCAAAACTTCTTCAATCTCTTCTGAGAACGTTAATGAATCCTTTGCACGCATTATCCTTGATAAACCAATGAAATTGTATAAGCAAAACATACATTTGTTTTGTACCGGTTAACACCAAATATCTACCACACAACAAACCGGTTTTTCAATTTCCAATTGAAATTCTGCATTCGATGCTGTTGTTGCTTGACTTCACTCGTTTGAATATAAATTATGAATAAGTATTGTTTGTTTATTATCTAAAAATCATCGTTATTTGTTATTTGATTTACTTCTAAGTAGATTATTTGAATTCAATTGTAAAGACTGATCGATAAACCGGTTACGGTAATAAATGAATATCCATAAAATGTAGTTTTATTGTTAATCAGGAACACGACAAATCAGATATTTAAGATTTATGATTATGATATCTTGGCAGGTAACATAAAAATCTGAATTATTCCGATCAACATTTTATTCATATTATAAACTTTTGTCGTAACATTTCAAATCACCCACATCATAATATATTGCATAGAACAGTATCGATATCATAGAATATCCGTGCATGAAAACTCTTGACTCTAAAAATAAGATCGTTGTTACGCATATACTCTTGTCTTAAACGTTATTTGATACGCGATTCGTATTTCCTTGGTTACAACGTCGTTGAGAGTAACGGCCTTGGAAGAAGAAGTTCTTGATGCTAAAAACACGAGTCTAGAAACCTCCTTGAAACTAAATTCCATCGTAGGACCGACCCCCAAGTATTTTATAGTAGAAACGATTGATAAAGGGTTTGAAATCGAATAAAGAACTATTTCTCAAACGCAACCTTTCTTTCTTTCATTTTCTTCTCCATTCTTTCTTTATATTTCCCTTTCTTCTTTTTTTCGTAGAAAGAAGAAATATAGATCATTGGGAAAAGCTTTTTTCCCCCGTGGGAGAAAAGGACTATTACTACGAACGAACCGACGGAGGAACCATTATAGGATGAAAAACTTCGACCGACAAAAGCAGAACACTCTTTGGCATTTCAAACATGACGTAACTCCCTGGCTTAGGATATCTCAATGGAAAGCAGAGAAAGATATCAAGTCTAGCGTAAGACGTCTAGTCAAAAATCTTTTGTCTACATATAATAGCAAGGATGTGTTTATATCGAAGAACGTAATTACCGTCCTTGACACCCTTTATCTTCTCTTGCTCTCTCTCTCTTTTTTACACCTTCATTTTTCTCCCCCACATATTCATGACGCCTGAAAACTTATAAATAGATTCCCTATTATAAACAATCCAACGATTATACTTTCGTTTTCTTTTTTCTGTTTTTTTTTTTTTTGTATTTATAAATATTTCATTACACAATAAATGCAATTCAAACGATTAATCTTTATATTTGCAATTGTCATGTCATGACATCTGAAACGTAGATCTTCGGAATGTCGGGATAGCTGTTTTTCTTTCTTCCTTTCATTCTTTCGAAGACTCTAATCCCTGTTAGTGCGTGACTCATCAAACATATAATCCATCGTACACGAACACCCGTTCGCAGTCACGATCTCACCAACGATATTCCTAATTGTGTTTCGAGCACGCGCCTACGATTTCTTCCCCTCCTTTCTATCACCACCACAACAACCATTTTTCCATTACCACCATTCTCAAAGTCTTGACTTCGAACAAGGATCGTTTTATTTACGATCGAAAGATATTACCTTTTCGATCGTTCGTCATACGAGACAGGGCGTTGTTGTTCGATCACTCGTTGAAATATTCTTGAGCTCGTGTCGTTTTATTGGATTGTGTCTTATGATTTTTCCCATCGTAGTATTATGGAACCAAAAAAAGAAAGAGAGAGAGAGACAGGGGGGGAAGGTGAAAAAGAGAAAGGTGACAGAGAACAAAACAAAGCAACAAAAAAAAACCGTTGTCCTTGTTTCCTTCCTTTTATTTTTCGTATCGTTCATTTACATAGATGCGTACAACACTCACTCACTCACTTGATTTACATGTATCGTACATTTGATATTCGAGGTATCTACTATCCGTATCAACGACCACACCACACGCGATACATACAAATCGTATTACATACGATGGGGGCAAAACATTTTTCCCCCATTGAATTATCGGTAGCTTGAATGATGATAGCTCGCCAGGAAACAGGACGATCGAATTTTCGTTCGATTTGAGAAACTAACTTCTTATTAGAGAAATCTCGTGGAAAAATTGAAAGAAAGAAAAAAAAAGAAGAAGATAAGAAATCATCATTGGAAAATTCAATTATGGTTTAGTGTGAGAAAATTGTTAGGATCTTATTTTTTATTTTTATTTTTTTTTTTTTTTAACTGAAATTGCTATCGCCTGTCGTGTAGAACGACGTGATAATAAATTGCGGAAAGAAAACGCACAACGGATATTGAGGAGTGGAAATTTCGATTACTTTCACATCGACGCATGACATACAGAAACGCCTTTCACGTCTTTTCCGTACGATGAATCATAACCTTGAAGAGAGGGGTTGGAAAAGTACATCATAGTAGTCGAATGAAAGACGGAAATGCGTTCATTTGTGTGTTTGCAAACGTATTGAGGGAGTACGATAGCGAACAACCCCTCTTCTGTGGATATTTAGGGGTTGTAGGGTTGATTGGAAGCGACCCTTTTTTCTTTTCTATCTCTCTATCTAATCTTATACTATCTTGGAACATTTATAATTATTATTTGATGAACAATTGGGATTCGTTAGACTGACACTACAATTAAATGTTATTATATTATTTTGATATAATTTATTATTTCTTTTTTCCTTTTTTAAGAAACTTTTAATATGCACCATTTTGGTGATTGGCTTAAATATTTGCACTATCGTAAATATTATATTATTATAATTATTTGTATATTTTTATTAGTAAATATTATGTATGTAACAACGCTACATGGGTGGGTTGAAAAAATTTGATCTTAACATAAAAAATCATTTTATTTGTTTATCGAGTTCACTTCTTTTTTATTTTAATTTTTTCTAAGATTCAACACTTGTCCACATATCCTCATTTATGATACTACACTATACAAATTTTATTTATACTTAATTTGTATTTTCTGTATCTTATTCTATTATTATTTAATTTTACCTTGTTTCAAATCTACAGAAAATTATTCTAACCCTAATAAATAAATTTTATCAACACTTCTTTTCCTGTTTAATAAATAATTATTACATTTTGCTTATACGTTTGATATCTGTGTCGTATTATCATTCGATTTTGAAACAAACAACACGATCATTTTGATTACAAGACATTGTTCTAATAACAATCAAAAATATTCTTTCATTTTCTTCGATTTTGTTTCCTTATATTTTCGCATATAATAAAAATTTCATTGGTTACATCCTTTTATGTTCATGCTATCGAATGAAAGAGCTGATAAAAGAGACGCTTTTTATAGAATCCTCACGTAAGAAATTCTTTATGAGCCGCGTCGCGACAGAAAATATTATGAGAATATAACGCAAAATCGTTACAGAGATCATTTTCCTAGGGAAGTTTAGTTGTGCGAAAAAATCTGAACGATAGGAAGAGAGTGGGGGAGGGAAGGGGATTGGCTCAAATCATTTTCATTGTAATTATAAAAAAAAAATCCTCTTAAATCTAGTCAACGTTCCTGAACAAATTTATCGTTACTCGGGATTTAGTAAAACTTATTTTCTTCTTTGCGTGTAAATAAATTTTCACCATGGATACCACATTTCTAAGACAAAAAACATTATAATAACGAATAACGTTGATCACAGTTGACTCACGTGGCCCAATTAAAAAAAAAGAACAAACGTCAGGTGACTGACGTAGCAGTACAAGTGTAATTAACATCTTAACACTATTTTTTTTTTTTTAAATATTAATTATTAAGAAAAGGATTTTAAATAAAAGCAAAATAAACGATGATGATCGAAACCACGAGGGAATTGAAAATCTTGGAAGGATTCTTTCACAAGTGTATAGAATAGATTCTACTTCCTTTCCATCTGCTGTCGAGTAAAGAAAGGATTAATCTCGTAAATCGATCCACTAGTATTTTAGTAGACCTGCGAAAGTATCGTTCATCGAGTAACATGAGTTAGCATGAGTGGCAACCGCAAGCCTGTCAAACGTCCATCAACGGGGCTAAAGAAGAACGGTAGCTGTTGTTACCACCTTTTACTGTACTATACTGTACTGTATTGTGCTAAAAAAAAAAGAAGAAGAAAAAAGAGACACTCAAGGAAGCCGTACAGGTTGGGATCGAAACTGGACGTGACTGGTCTTCGTAGAAGCGGAAACTTGGAAATCAAAGATTTACGCGTTTCTCAAATGGAAAGAAGTCGCGAGCAACAGGTCACGAGTTTGCTGCTTCCATTCGTATATGTCTGTCTCGACGTTTCGCTCTTTGCCAGGGATTAGAGTGGCGCCGGTGATTATACCCAACGAATACTTCGACCAAGTCACGACGAAGAAACGAGTCTGCCATTCGAGTAAAAAGAACAAATTGTTAACCCTGTTCAGCCTTTAGGTAGATTTACAAGTGAGTGAGAAGACAAAACAAATGAATTTCATTGTGTATTAAATTTATAAGAACAATAAAATGTTTTTTTGATAGTAGTGATAGGATATAATTGTATTATAATCAATTGCATAAAAAAAGAAAATTAAAATTAGACAGGCAGGATATTTCAGAATTTAATAAAATACAAAATTATTAGGGTGGAAGATCTATAAGAGTGAGAAAAAAAAACAAATCAAAAAATCTATGAATTTTATTGCAAATTAAACTATACTAATAATAAAATACATATTTTATATTTATGCAAGGAAATAATAGCATAATCCATTGTAAAAACGAAGAATTAAATTTCGTCTGAGAGAATATAACATAATGTAATATAAATAAAAGAAAATGCAAAAGTACGACTAATTGTACGTATATGAATATGCAAAGTTATTATTTGTTTCTTTTTGAGGTTGGTTAAGCAGACAAAAAAAGGAATAGAATTTAATATTATAGCAAAGAAAAAACTTTGAAATAAGGGAAACGATTATAAACTCCGTCGTGTGCTCTCACCTGAGTTTAATTTTTACGAATTAAAACGAGAAGAGAAGAAAGAGAGAAAGTAAAAGAAAAAGAAATAATAGAAGAAAAATAAAATTCTTAATCAAAGTGACTACACCGTGAAATCGTGCCACTAGAATTTCACTTGGCAAGAATGCAGATCACATAGTAAAAAACGAGAATGTGATTTTTAGGAATCGCGAAAGCAAAAAGGAGGATTTCGAAAGAATTCGATTTGACTCTCCTACCCTTTACTCTCCCCCTCCCTTCCTCAAGCCCTCCTCTTCTCTAGTTCTGTCGTTTTTCTTCGATACGAATGAATCCTCTCGGAAACGAGATAGAATTTTTCTTTCCTTCCTGTCTTTGAGAATATCTACGAGAAAGGATTCAATCTCTTCGGGAAGCAAATCGTCCGATGCACCACCTCCAACGTCGTGACTAACATTTGAAATTACTTTCATAGATAGCACACCGAGCGGTTCATCCTTTTGAATAGTTTCGAATTTCGTATAGCACCGAGGGGAAAGGGAAATGGCAAAAGTACGATTTGGATTAGGATTCAAAAGAGAAATCGAGGTATAGGGGTTCTGAATAAAAAAGATAAAAGAAAAAAAAACAAGTAAATATAAGGTGTGCTTATTCGAGGATGAAAATTGGATTTCTGGCTTCGTCTTACTCGACAGAAATGGCTATGTTATCCTGTTCCATCCATTTGTCTCGTATTTTTCCTATCCAAAGTCCGAGCGTGACACGAATGAACGAACGAACGAACGAACGCAATGTACGTTACAACGAAACAAAAACAAACAAGAAAAAAAAGGATCGATGGAGATGTCACTCGCACATGCTAACTCCAGATACAGGTAATAGGAATCGCTCTTGTATCCTGGATTGACCCTACTCCCTCTCATTCACCTTCCACCTTCCACCTCTAGCTACTCCTCCTCTTATCCACTGTCGAACTCACCCAGTACTCTTCACATTCATTTCGATATCAATGACGGAAAAGAAATCGTCTGTACGATGCGAGTACGATTCCCATAGTACTTCTTTTCCTGCGTACATGATCCTAACGATTCCGGTTAAATAAAACAAGACGATGATGTAACTGGACAATCACATTTTTTCCGATGAAGCTTTCCAATAGAATGACTATGACAAAACCGTCCGTTATCGTTCATAAAAATTACTCTCGGCGTTTTAATGACTTGCAAGAGATTCGTTTTCTTTTTTAAATATATTTCTATCAATGGAATTTAAATAGGTTGTAAATGAACGAATGAATTTGAACATAAATATTGCTCGATTAAAATACTTTTATATATCGTTCTTTAGAATTCCAGAATTCATTTCAAAGCGAGCGCAATAAATTAAAAATATTTTTCTGAATATTTCTACGAATATGATAGTAACATTTGCTGTTACATACAAAGTTGTACTCGAGTTACGACCGTCGGTGTGTCATATACGGAAATATAAAAAGCACGACAACGTGGTACCACGTGTTCCTGCCATGTAACCTTTTTACACTTCATCGCACGAAAACCAAGCTTCTTGTTACGTATGTATGAGCGATATGTTACACGTACGGCACACAGTGTCGGATATTAGCGTGATAGAATCGCACGAATATATATATATATATATATATATATACGTGTGCGTATGCGTGTGCGTGTATGTGTGTATGAATGAGAAGAGAGTACATACGCTTCAGTAACATCTTCGGCAGCTCGTGCCACGAGTTTCGTGTTTTTTCATTCATATATCCAGGACGTTCATAATCCCCCAGATATCATTTTCACCCTTTTTCGTTCATCATACTCATCTGTCTCAAATTTTTCTCCTTTTTTTTCTTAGTCTTTTTTTCTTAAAAGCATATTTCGAAGAGGAAAAAAGAATTCTCGTAAAAGAGTCTCGATTTTATATAAAATTTGATCTAAAATATTAACATAGTTATTTCCATTTAAACGTATGATGAAAAATTTCGAAGAACATTATAATGAAAATAACGATCAGAATATGTTCCGTATGAATATTTAATTAAAGACGTGTCAGACCGTGTTAGCGTGCATACAATTACATTTTTTCTACGCTAACATCGCCCTTCTGTACGTTCGTACAGAATCGTTGAATAATTTAATATTTGCAAACTAGAGTTTTGGTTACGATTATTCAATGAAATTAGACGCGAGTAACAATAATTGTGCAAATTAACCTACTAGCGTATAACATCATCTCTGTAAACTAAATATACATGATTTTACCTGTAATTTGAGAATATGGGTGTAAGTACGATTAAATCATTCTCATTTAATTATTATTCATGTTGGAAAATGGTTGCAGTATGGCTGTGTTGCCTGTCTAAATTTCGTTATTAACTTTATTTGAATTACGTTGTATCATGAGAGATTAATTCTAAATCATTTTTCATCAAACGTAGCGACTTTAATTAAACAACAACGACAAAAAAACGATTAATAAAATTGTAATTTATGAATTTGAATACCTAAAGCATATTTATAACTATTATAATATATCCTATATATATAGGAAATCATTTTCTGAGAAAGATTATCGGTGAGAAAATCACAGAAAAGAACCGTTACGATAGAAACGAATTTAATTAAATGCAGGAATGTAATTAATTACGGTATTATACCGGCCCGATAATTTCAATGACTGCACATCTATCCATTTGAATGCTTTTCAGTAGTAAGAAAACACTTTTCATAGAGTATCCTTTTAATCCCTTCCTTCCTGTTTTTTTACTTTTTATCCTTTTCCCCCTTCTATTTCTTATTCCTTCTCTTTCTCTTTCTCTTACTTCATTTCTTCTTCGTCATAATTTGAGAAGAGAAATTCCAAAGGAAAGAGAAAAAAATAAAAAAAGTAGCTTTCTAGGACGGATAAGATATGAAAAGATAGACGCGCTTTCGAACGGGAACGACGAAAAGGGACACGTCGTTTCCCAGCGGGATTAAGCTACGTTCTTCTCCATCGGGATTCGGACGGTTATGCCCGAGGGGTACCTATGCTAAAGCAGGATACATTTTTCCCTCGTGTATATTGAGAGAATCTTTTCAAATCGCGAATGTCCTCCGGGATATTACATTCGTCTATGAACAAACGAAAAATATATAAAATGAAAAAAAAAAAGATAAATAACGACTATACATCCTTTTTCGTTCTATTTATTAAAAATAAAAAACAAACAACGAACAAATAAAAAAAAAGAAAGAAGAAGAAGATAAGAAAAAAGTTATTTCTCATAACGAGTTTTTATTTGAAAATAGAATTATATAATTTTGTTAATTATACGAATACAAATGAGTTTATCAAGTAACATTTTGTTTCCTTTCAAAAGATAAGAAAAAATAGAAACAAATTTAACATTGTTTAACGAATAGTTACAATTTTTTTTTACGTAAACGCATAACAGTGCTATTGTACATTTAGTTTTATCTGCAGGGCTTTTATTATAATTATTTTATTATAATACAAAATAATAATAATCCAATCTCGTAACTTTATATACACATTCCCTGAATAGAATATAAAATAAAAAGAAAAGATAAAAGATAAAAGAAAAAATAGTCGAGCATAAGGGATGAAGATAAACTTTAATAGTAGTAGAAGAAGTAGAATCATTATAAGAATCTCCTCTCATTGATTTAACGATGTCTCGTCGATAACAATCGTCGTATAGGCATGTATAAATACGAGAAGAACGTTGAAGTTTTTCGACGAAGCGAAAGGAAATAATTGCCGGGAAGAAGTAACGGATATATACTATACGTATATATGAAAGTAAATATGTACTTACTTACATAGGTTATACCATATATCTATCGTTTAACGCATCGAAGCCTGACCCAGATTTTCTAACCTTCGGAACATTTTTTGAACGACGCTTTCCGCTAAATCGAGGCCGAACACAGCCTACTCGAATATAAGTTTTATGTTCTAGAACTGTATGACCTACACAGCAAATTTCATCTCTCTCTCTCTTCTCTTATTATACATTATATTGATCTCTCTTGTTCAGTTGAAGATAGGATAGGGAGGATAATATGAAAGAGAAGAGAAAAGAAATTCATGAATTATGTAAATCGATCAACTACGAGGATAAAAAAGAAACTTGAAATGTGGTCGCGTTGCTCGTAGGATCTTTGCATGATGATAGTTTGCAAAAAAAAAGACATGGAGGAAATAATGTTTCGAAATGTCGTTCGTAGTCGATAAGTTTGACGAAATATATCTGTTGGTATCTTTGACTGAGTATCTTGACCTATTCTACCATGACGATACCAACAACAACATCCTTTCTAACATAAGTCGTCTTCTTCCATCAACTCGCTTCCGCTCTATTTAGAATCGGATTTCGCTGTTCCTTCAAAACCTGGCAGCCCCCTCAAGTCTCCATCGGAAGTCGCCATTAAAGCAAAGTACTCCCGACTTCGTAAACTCGCCAAACGGAAATGAGTGAATACATAGATATATCGAGCGAACTAAGAATATATATATATATATATATATATATATATATATATATATGTATATGTATTATGCATCCTTGAAGTTATTCATCGTTAAAATATCATTTGTATGCTTTTGTCATATGTATAACGAATCTTTTTAAATCTACCCAAGAGAACACGTGAAACTGACATGATGACAGACGAGTATATACAACTACTACTTTTAACAATATCTACTACTCTTCTACTTCTTCTTTTCTTATTATTCTTCTTTTTCTTCTTCTTTTTCTCTTGGGTTTCTAATTTTACAAAAACAACGGACCCATGTGCAGTGTATCCGTATCCAAGGACGTAACATGTAACAATAACAATTTGTAAGATTCTACTATTTTCTCGTAAATCCTTAGAATCGATATCTCCAGTCTTACAAAAGAATTTTTACCGAGTTTCTTTATTCTCGTAGTTGGACAATTATTTCTAAAAAAAAACATTATCGGTATTTAACTTATTTATTTTTAATATACTCGATAGAAAATTAGATTAATGTATATAAAAAACGTTGAAAAATTGATTTTAAAAAAAAATGAAAAAAAAAGTAAGGACTATAAATAATAGTGTTGTCGAAAAATCATACGATTATTCTAATTATAAATACGTCGATAATGATAAATCAAAGTATTTCTAGACGAATGAAACTAGATGTGAACTAGATAATTTTTTTAAAATATATATATATATATATATATATATATCATAAAATATATATATATATATATCACAGAAATTACAATATTGCTAACGATCGAAACTAGATAATATTCGATAAAAGATAAAAAATAAAGAAATAAACTTAGTAATCGATCATGAATAAGATCGAATCGAAAGTGGTGCAACTCGTGAGATAATGTTGCAGGAACCAACTTCTCAGTTATCGATCTTACTTTCATTCCAGTGTACCCATCTACCAATAAGCTCACCCATGTATAGGATTCACGAACATCAAGCTTGCTATAGCAATCGTGAATCGTGCCATTTTTCCAAATGCTATTTTCAGCTATTTTCCACTGTCGTTTTATACCCAACTAAAAGAATTCATTTCATTCGTCGTTTTCTTTCTTTCTTTCATCCTTCTTTCCTTCCTTCCTCTTTTCCCATAACTTTTTTTACGCGAAACAAATTTACGATATATTCTTTTAGAAAGTAGAACAAAACTACTTTTTGCGTCATGTGTTCTTCTTCTTCTTCTTCTTCTTCTTCTTCTCCTATTTCATTCTCTTTTTTTCTTTCTTATTTTTATTTTTATTTAAATCTTTTTTTCCATGAAATAAAAATTATTGTTAATATTAATGTTAATATGCCTAAAACAAGACCGAGTCGTTGATTCCAACTATCCAAAAAACTACTTCTCTTTTTGTTTGTTTCAATTTTTTTTTTTTCAAAGAGAATGAAAAAGAGATCGTACCCACGACGTCGTTCACAATTACTTCGCGGGATATTTTTACTGGAAATAAAGCTAACGAAAAAGCTCACAAAACAGCGTGCTTTAAAACTGAATGGTCTACGCTATAACTACCTACTACGATGAGAGAAAAGGAGAGAAAAGAGGAGAGGAGAAGGTGAAAGGGGTGGAACATTCAGTAAAGACATTTGAAATTAGCACAACGAAGATTCTATATTCTATATGTTTACTAAAGAAAAAAAAACCGAAAAAACAGAACAAAATAAAAAAATAAGAAAAAGAGAAAGAAGAGAGAAAAAGTAGAAAGGAGGTAGAATCAAAAAAAAAAGAAAAGATGAAAATAAAAAACATAGCTTCTCGTCTGGTTTTTCAACTCATCTCGAAATAGTTACTATGCATTAATAATGGGAAAGCACGAAGATAATACGCGTATATACAATAGTATACTCTACGAAGTATATACACAAAGTTGAGCATAAATAAGGATTATTTTTTCCACCATTTTTGATGCGTAAACATTCCGCAAGACCGATACGTGACGCAATAAAAGTCTAGACTTCTGGACGAATTCTCCTTGAGTCCTGTTATAATAATCGATCGTGAAGATGAGTCATCCCTCTTATGGGAATTCAGCCGAAGGGATGAATGAGATGGGATGGGATGGGATAGGATGGGATGGATGTTCGAACCAAGGGTTCGCAAGGGTGGAAGCGACGAGAGAAAACGGGAAATGCGAAGTGAAGGAAAAGGGACGAAATGGAAGGGAAACGACGTGAAACTCGCCAAGATTGACTTTAACAATGCAAACCACCCGTCTTGAAGGAACTCTCTACCCCCCACTGATGAGACCTACTATGGACTACGACTTTGCTTTTCCCTTGGTTAAATATTTCATCGTCTCGTCATCTCTTGGAATTAGAAGACGTTTAGAGAAATTTAAGAGTTTTACATACCTATGAATATAATTCGCGTACAGTTGTTACCATTTATTTATTTATTACGTTAAAAATTATCGAGTAATATTTATTGATATGACGAACTATGTGCTTATTATATTTTCATATAATACAATATATTATAAAACTTAAATTATGGGAGTATAATTTTATTTAAAAAAATTTTTTTTAATTGTATGGAGAAAATTATATGCAAATATTTATCGATATATTATATAATATAATTAGTATAATTTTATAAACAATGAAAAATTTTATTCATTATATTTTAAATGTCTTTCTTTTTTAAATTTAATTGTGCTCCATAAAAGCTGCCATTATCTTTTGCCAAAGTTACGAACGATTATTGCGCAAATCCGTCGTCATCTTCCACGGTAAAAATTGAAAGCACGACTATGCAGAATTTTCCGGAAGTCACTTAGCTGTAGCCGGAAACTTTTCTCGAGAACGTTCACCAGTTACTTCGTCGTGCATTTTCATGCCCGCTGCATTAACCAGTCCAACTATTCGTTTCCTGGTTGACGATGTAACGACCCGGAGTCCGTTCGAAAGGCTAAATGAAAATCCTGTCGACACGAATCGAACTTTCCTACATTCGTCATAAATGAATCTCTCTGGTCGATAAGAGATAACGACTGCCATCAATCCCCAACTGCTTTTATTTCTCCTAATTCCAATTCCCTTCAACGAAAAAGTGAATTTTAACGAGCCCATTAACCACCAGTTACACATACAAACTTCTATCTCCAAATCCTGAATAATCAAAATACTTCAAAGGAATATTTTTATTTCATCGAAAAAGAAAAACAAGGAACCAGTTTTAATAGCATTAATAACTATATAACAGATTACTTTTAATTAGTATAAATATAATTAATTTCAAATTTTAACAAAATTTAATTCGAAAGAAACTGTGTTAATATATTTTATCTCAAAGTAAAATAAATAATTATTGATTAATTACGATTAATTTGTATTCAATTGAATGAAAAAATAAACGGATGTGTATTTCAATACTTAACTTTATTTCTAACATTCTCCCTGCCTTTGTTTCTTTTTTTCTTATCAAAGTATCATCCAGTTTATATATCGAAAAGATCCCCCCTCCCGTATCTTCGTCAAAAATCCGATAATCTGTATTTGCATCGTTGAATCGACTCCGAGAGGTTCTTCGAGAGATCTATTTACGGGTGAACGAGCAGGATACCGAGTTAGCTTTCACTGCTAGACTTAGACGACGACAACGATGACGACGACGACAACAACAACCCCCATCTCAGTTGCAGCACTTATCTCTCGGTATAAAAATGGAAAGCCGGTTAGTCGTTCAGTGGCAAGCGATGTATACGTACTTCCGGTTGCCGGACAGACGAACGCGTATTTACGTCCGGTCTTTTCGCATAAAGCCATAAACGATAGTGTCAATGCTCGACGGCTTCTTGAATATGCGGATAAACGGCTTTTGTATGCGAATCCATACGATATCACCTTTTACCACTTCCCTCATACTCTACAATCCTATATATATATACATATGTACGTATGTATAAACACCCTTTTAGTACTCGGTAGAACTATATATGCAAACACCAAAGCAGAGATATAATCTTATAGTGTCTAGAATGATTCGCATTGTCGCGTATGCATTTACTATAGCACAATAACTTTGCAAACTGAAATGTACTTGGGTACATAGATATCATACGTACATAGATATATTGTTAGATTCCTATTCTGTCTTTTGGTATTTGTTAATAGAAGGATAGAGAGAGACAGAGAGGGAGAGTGAATAAAACAGACAGGTAGAGAAAGAGAAAGAGAGAGAGAGAGAGAGAGAGAGAGAAAAGCATTTGGAAATTCGAATTTGTGTTAGAAGACGAAATACATCGAAGATAGGCTAGACATAGTTGGAAACAGATATCTTCCTTTATTAAATCTCAATGTAATTTTCTTCTATTTTGTTTGTATATGTCTCACTATTTCTTTCTTCAACATATCTATCTATCTCTATCAATCTGTCTGTACCTATTTATCTATCTATCTATCTATCTATCTATCTAACTATCTATCTATCTATCTATCTATCTATCTATCTATCTATCTATCTATCTATCTATCTATCTCTGATTAGAAATCAATAATACTCGGTGCAATAGCGATTCCAACGAAATAAATTCAACCTTAACTGCTTTGAGAGCACGATCGATTGGTAATCGATACAAAATTGCACCATCGCTTTCAAACTTTTTCTTCTTTTGTTTTTTCCTTTTTTTCTCTTTTAAATACTAAACTATTACCAGGCGTGGGTCAAATGATCGCGTCAAGTAATTTGTAAAAATATGATTATTTGTAAAAAATACTTTGAAAATTCATAAAATGTACATATTATTCATTTCTAAATAAAATAAAATATATTATTCACTATCCAATTGGTTAAAATCTCATTCTATATTAAAATATAAATATTTTTTTTCTAAACGATTATTTGACCACTCACAACAGAAAAAGGTATACACGAAATTAAATTTACTGTTAATAAAAACTTAAGACCAAAATCTTAAATAAATTAAATATATTTCTATTGATTGAAATCTTTGGATTGGATTACCATTAGAAATCAAACTGATTTGACGTTTATAGAATTAGAGAAACAAAGTTATATGTAAATGATAGAAAGTAAAAAAAGAAACAAAATGGAAGGTGGAAAAAGGAAGGAAGGAAGGAAGGAAGGAAGTTAAAAGTAAATAAGTATCAGCGAAACATCAAAATCCATCCACGTCTAGCCAACCAAACTGGTTGAAAACCAGTTCGTTATGGCACTGATGATCGGTCTCGCTCACCAATACAAATGCATTTATGTATATTGAACTGTACACAACATCGCGCGCGAGCGCGCTTGTCTGTGCACTGGATAAAAGATAATTCGTAGATCCGTAAACGATTGATTATCCCAGATTTTCAAATTTAATTATACTTCGTCCGTAATTGAAAACAAAAAAATTCGAAAGGGGAACGGGACATTGAAAAAAATAGTGTGAAAAAAGAGAAAGAGAAAGATCGTTCAGTTTAAAACCGGTAGTTGGTTTGGTCATCCACTATGTGTACTACTACGTAATATGAAGCCAGACACTTGGTCGACGATGCAAAAACATCATCGTGAGTGACGAACGTGCGAGTAAAAGAATGATGCACGCGATCGTACACGAAGCAAAATACGTCTCTTTACGTCACGGCCAACGGGTATACCTTTTTTGTTTTACCCCGTGTAAACTACATTACGTCTATTCGAAAGGAATCATTTGTACGTATGCATATGTACAATATTGATAAAGTTGGTTAACAATCTAGAAATTGTATCAACGGGTATTTAACGGGGTAATAAAGATTTGTTATATTTGTTAAGTAAATTTTTGGTATAAGATAGTTTTTTTTTCTTTTCTTTATTTCTATGTATTCATTTTGTAAATGAGTATTACATTGGGAATTAAAATACAGTAAGCGTGTAAACATAAAATTATGCAATGCAGCAAACTTTTACGACATTTCAATGTTGAATGCAATATTGCAAGTAGCTGACTAGACAATTTTTTAAAAACACCAATGACCGGTAACTGGATTCTTACGTAATTCACAGTTTCGTATTCGAAATGGAGAACCACTTTCCCCTAGGTCAAGTCTGCCCACGTTATCCCCTTCTTCTAGAAGTTAACAACCCTTGCAATCGGTTCGTCGTAAGTTCAATCGATGTGTTATAAATATCTTAAGTACTGTTATACGAGAGAATAGAAAACAAATAAACACAAATAAATGATCAGAAAATAACAACTTTCATCGATGGAAATAAACGCATATCCTGTGCTCATTCCATGGCAATTTTCTTAAGCTACGAATAAAAACAGTTCTATTTAACGGTTCATTCTAATTGCGAGAAGCGTTCGATCTTTCGTCATACGAGTTTGATTTGCTTCCGTTCGACACATATATTCGCAAATAAGCGTAAAAGCAATCTATGTCAGCAGATCCTATATATCCTACGTATGGTAAAAGAAAAAAAAAAAGAAAATAATTTTAATTGTAAGTACCGTTTCTTTCTCTGCTCGTAGAAAATAATGACGAACTCCCACGCGCGCATGAAAAAAAAATACAACTCTAAACCTTGGCAATGAACTATTTTACGAATGATTTCATCAAACGAGTCTTACGTGACTCTCCCTACAAACATAAATAAATATGAACAGATTATCATGTAATGAATTGAATTAATATTTCAATCTATTTTTGAAAGAAAGTTATAAATATGAGTAAATGTAAAAGTTGGAAAATAAAACGACAATAGTATTCATCCTCGACAATGAATTATTTTACGAATAATTTCATCAAACGTGTCATACGTATTTCTCATTAAGAAAAACAAACGTAAAAATAAAATTTACACAGATTATCTAATAATGATTATTATTATTATTATTATTATTATTATTATTATTATTATTATTATTATTATTATTATTATTATTATTATTATTAATTGGCATTAGGAACTTGAAAGTTCATTGCCGCAAATGCAAAATTCCGCGCAGTGTTCCCGTCCCTGAGTGCAACCCCTCCATCCGCGGTCTTCGTAGCCTATTACTTTAAGATATCTAATAATGATATAATAATAAAATAATATTTTAAAATATGCTGCAAAAAAATTTGAGAAATTTCGGTAAATCGTAAAAGTTTAAAAGTAAAACGACAATGGAGAATAATTTCTTTATTTTAAACTCGATCTCTTGGTATTTCAAAGAAATAGCGTATTTGTTCGTCAATGTATTCGAGTCGACCGACCGAAGGCTTCGAAGCAAAAGGAACTACTAAAGAGAACTTTAATCATGAATGACGCGAGTCAATACGAATGCACCTCGAACGATACGAGCTCGACGCGCTTCTACGTGTCGTAAATAAAGAAAATGTTGGCCTCGAGACGAGCGTGTACGAGTTTGTTGTTGAGTAAGAAAGAAAGAAAGAAAGAAAGAAAGGGTGTGAAGAGGGAATAGTGGGATAGGGGGAACAAGAGAAAGAGAAATGGGAAGGAAAAGAGAGAGAGAAAGAGAGAAACTTTAATTCGATCGAGAATCGTGAGAGCGAAAGTTCAAAACCACCGATGGATCGAGTACACAACTAAAGAAAATAAATCACTATGATGGCTTTCGAAAGCACGATATGAGTTAGATACGACAAAGAACTTTGCTGAAAACTCAGGTTAGCAAAGTTGAGTTCGAGGGTGCTTACATACGTGCATGTGGAAAAGCGAATATATGAAACGTCTGAATGTAAAATATACGAGAATATGAGAATATGAGGTAAAGAAAGAGAGGAAGAAAGAGAAAGAGAAGAGAAGAGAATAAAGAGAAGAAGAAGCTTAGGAATTACATAATAGTTGGCACAGTCTTACAGACAACGCTTGCTTATTCACGCACAGAACTGTTCCTGCGTGTTCGTGCGTGTTCATATGAGTTGCAAGACGACAAGGAATATAAGGGATCCTTCACATATGCCGAATACAACTATTGTATATTAATTTATTTATTTTTTTAAATAAACCTGCCTTTTTATTTACATAAATGATCGATTTTATGATCTCCTAAATTCGATTTCTTTATGAAAGAAATAAAGAAGAAAATTGAATAAACAGATGATAAGAGATAAAGAAATAAAAGAAATTAGTAAGAAACACGATACGTACGTATTATATATTACATATGTTGTAAGAGATGTGAGAACAGAAAGAGGCCTGCACCTGCACGCAAGCCTTTACCTAGAGTCTCCTGAAGGTACACTACAGAGGTTCGCAGCGAAAACCACAGAGACAAATGGCCGGATAGTGTATGGAAGAAAGCCGGGCATTTAGACGCGTGAGACCGAGAGAACTCTGATATGTATCCGCGAGAATTATGCTAACCTTGAAAATACACCTCCTACGAATCTGATTCGCTTAGCTTCTAATCTTTTTCTTCTTCTTATTTTTTTGTATTAATTGTAGTAATGAATTCGATGCTTTTTCTTTATTTTAACAAATTTAGCATTTATTTATAAAGTAATCGCACTTTTGTTATCCTTCGAAATAATTATTATTCATTATTTCCGATAACCGTTGATCATCGAAATGGCGATTATTTACATTCAAATCATAATTATAAATAATTTAATATCATAACACTGAATTAATTGTGCAATACCTAATATATATATTCGTGTACAATATATTTCGTTATTTCTCTTTTTTACGATTTTGTAATATCAATTTTGGCGAATAATGAACGAGGTACTTACAAAGTAGTTCGATATTTATCGTATATAATACTCGAATATCGGGTTCTAATAAAAGACATAAATTTAAAAGAAACTATGAGAAGGAAGACAAGGGATTATTGATAAAAAGAATAGTCTCGATCTTATATTACGAAGCTTACTACACAACCAACGAAGACTAGTATGTCTGAGGTAGCTGTGAATTAATTAAAAGTAATCGATAATAATCGAACTTCGGCTTACTTGATCTTACGAGGTTGGATACGTTCAGAGTAAAGTGGTCGGTATAAATAATTTGATGTTTTTCAAGCGTCTCGAAAGCCTTTCTAGCATGATCGTTGGGTTATCTACAAAAGACTAAGGTAAGACAAGAACCCGGCCAATCTGTTCCTCTCTTCCTCACGATGTATTTTAAATATATACCTAGGAGGAACCCATATGAAGGCCTGGCCTTGTCTAATAATAAAAAAAATTACAGACCGTTATTAATTTGAGCAAAAGAATAGATAAAAGACTTACTCAAAATAGAGATATCTTTTGTTCGTTGTAGATTATTATTCGCGTGAAACGTAAAGTTCGGAAAAATAACCGCAAAGCATGAAGTTGAAAACTTTGTAAGATAGGAAAAGAGCTACTTTGGCATTTTAGAAACTCTAACGATAACGAAGAAGCTTTCTAGATAGTCAGGTATATGATATAACACGGCAACTTGTAAACCAGCGACGTTACGAAAATAGAAGAGGCTTTTCGCTCCCGTTCCCACAAGATCCCTCCTACCTACTCCACCTCATATTTTGGCAAAGCCAATAGCCAGATACTCTAGAAAAAGGAGAGCTTTCTAACGCCGACAAGAGAGAAAGAAAGAGAGAAAAAGAACCCGTCTGTACTCGAGAGGATCCATTCTTCTCCAAATTTCTCTTCCTCCATTTTCTTTCTTTTAAGAGCATGAAAGCTCTTAAAAGGAACCGTATTCGGTTACTCAATTAAATAATTCGGCTTCGCTGGCGATAAGTGCTAGGAGTTCTTCGATTCATATTTTACTGGTTAACATTATTTCTCTTCCTACCTTCTCAAATTACAAAAAGATAAAATTTCTTACAATTGATCACCTAGTCTACGGTTGTAACGTATAATAATTGCACGAAATCTCTACATATAATATATATGTTATATTACGATAATATATAACTAAAATTCTATTTGATTATTCTATCATCTAATGAGTAACATCCGATGTGATTAAAATATCTAATTATTATTAATAAGGATTGAAACATGAAATTTTAAAGTTAATTGAATTTACTCGTAAGCTCGATGGGGATGAAATTCCTAGCTTAGGTTGGTAATATATATATATATATATATATGCCAATACACACACACACATATATAATATAATATACATATATCTATGCATCTATGCACGTTTGTATCTATTCTGTAGCGGAAACTACCAAGGATTATCTTCCATGTTCGGCATGAGAACGCACAATGTACGAGCGGCGCTCGATATCTCCTGTCCAGGAACGTACCTAGCGACAGTTCAGTACCCTTCGCCATAAAGAGAAAGGAATACCGTGTAACGTGTGCATTAATTCTGGATGTTGGCCAAAAGTTTCGAGATACTCGGCCAACCAACCACCCAACCCTGCCGCTTTTGCCTTCGGCAGTATGTACAATCATTGACCGATTAAATCGATTTTACTACTAGATTGATACCTCGATCGTACTTTCTCTTCCGATAAAAAAAAAGGAATATTAAAGTCTTTCCATTTGAAACGAAGATCAATGATTAAAAGATTAATGACTAAAAAAAAAAGAACTGTATTTTATTCTTTTTTGTCAAATGTCAATTGAATTGTTATTAGTATAATCTTCCTAACTTTCTATAAGAATACGAGACGTTCGAACCGTAAGATTAGTGATCGATTAAATCAATTTTATTACTCGATAACTCAATCAAAAGGTTAAAAATTAGTAAAAAGAAATCTCTTAAAGTCTATTTTTTTTCTATTTTCATACTTTCATGAAAAAGGAATTAAAACATTTCAGACTAAATTCTTATTCGTACAATCTACCTAACTCCATTTTCAAACGAGACGAGGAATTTCACGAATGAAAAGATCATCGTTGTATTATACCTGAGAAAAAGTGTGAGAGAGAAAGAAAGGAAAAAAAAGGATCGTCACTTTTAACGAAGCTCAGGTAGAGAGACAGAGGTTGAAAATTCGGGCCACGACAGGTTTTTCAAGGTAAAAGACGGTTCAGAAAGCGAGTGGAGAGAAGCTGAGGGTTAAAAGAGGAGAATGAGAGAAAGAGAGAGAGAAAGAGAAAGGACATTTTCTGCATCGTAAAGAAAAGGAGACACGAGAGACGTCATAAGACAAAGAACCTTACTTTGACCTGCTTGCTTGCTCTCTCTCTCTCTCTCTCTCTCTCTCTCTCTCTTTCTCTTTCATGGTAATTGACCAATTTTCTCGTTTCTTTTTTTCTTCATTTTTTCTTTACATGTAACCATGTTCTTCTAGTATTAAAATAAACTGAAATGTAAGCTAATATTTTTATCCTCATTGACACATGTAGCCTAGATATTTTTAATGAGATTTCATATAAGAAAATGATGTTCACCAACGTTCCTATTGTAAAGAAAAAAACGTAAGAAAAAGAGAGAGAGTAAATTTTGATTGACATTTTGATTTAAATTTGGATTCAGATTTTATATTCACGCGAATGTGGAAATAACGGTCATATTATCATTCTTATTAAATTTCTATTCTAACGATTACGACTTGGCAATCGTAGAATATCGAGAGTGAGAGAGAGAGAGAGAGAGAGAGAGAGAGAGAGAGAGCTCGTTACTTGGACGACTGTTTATGGACAGCTTTTATGATTCTACAGTTAGAACACCCTCAAAGAACGGAATAATGGGTTGCTTTAATGTACTCAAAATGCATCCTACTTTTACACCGACATACCATCGAGCTCACAGTTGAATCGACTGATTTCGCAATGCTTCTAAAACGATTCTACATTTCGAAGGAAACGAGCGTAACAGTCATCGTAATAAACGATTTGATTATTATCAAAACCGCATAGATTCTTACGGTGGTGAACTGTAAAATTATTAAATTAAAGTACCACACACACGATCGTAGTTTATTCAATGAAAATTATCTTAACACTAAAATAAAACGATTTCAAGGCCGTCCTTAATTTAATTATCAATTTACTTGCGATTAAATTTTTTTACACATATTTTTTGTTTTTTTTATTTACTAACAAAAAGTGCGCGAAATGAAATTTCTACAGAGAAAAATAACGATTTAACGAAACACAACTTTCAATCTAAAACAAAGAAAAAAAGAAGAAAGAAATAAAAGGTAAAATAAAATAAATTGTTCAAACTGACGTACCACTCTTGACTATTACGAAAAAGAAAATAGAAGTAACAATTTAAATAAATATTCCCTTTCAAAGGAACATAAATTTCTAACGAATCAAACGTGTTTACATAATTGACGTTTTCTAAAATACATATATAAAATATTTATGGAAAATTCTTTAACAATTTCAGATAGCTGGTAAAAAAAAAAAGAAAAAAAATATAAAAGATTTAAATTTAGATTTAAATTTCAAACGAAAGAAATAACCCTTTTTAATCTGATTTACAAGTAGCATTGTTCCTTCAGTGATTTCAGTTTTATGAGCATAGTTGTCGTTTTTTATGGGACGAAGACACACAAGAGAAATACGTGGGTGAATTCTATTTTTCATTTCTTTTTTTTTCTTTTGGTCACGTATAAACGTAATAAATAACATTGCGTAACACGTGTGTAAACCTTCTACCGTATCCACCAACGCTTTAATATCAAATAAGACCATTTCTGAGGGCGTTTCATCTATTCACAAACACGAAACGTAGTCTCGTTTGAGAATACTACGTTGTTACAAAATTTAGAAAATGTAAAACTTTAATGAAATTTCTCAAATGTTGTCGATGAGAATTCGTAAAAACGATGAGCGTAATGCAAGAAGAGAATCTTGAATTTTTTCCGTAATTAAGATCAAATTGAAATCGCACGAAAGCACAAATATTCTACACGAAATTCTGCTTCACAAAGCACGAATATAATCGTAATTTCGAAAAATATGAAAATAAAATTGAGGGAAGAAAAAAAACGATAAGAAAAAGATAAACGTATTAGATAATAAGAAATTTATAATAATACATTTTCGATAAGGGTTTTATTTTCATATTATAATAATTCTACTATGACATTATTATTTTTTTTATTTTTTTTTCCTATACTTTGCAAGAGCTAATCTTAATATATATATTTCTTCTGTGCACATTTTAAAGTGAGAACTCCTCCTAAACGGCTGGAACAATTTTAATGAAATTTTTTGTGTGTCTTCAGGTGGATTCGATAATTGTTTAGATTTACATTTCGGTCCAGTTTAAATTGTATATTTAATTAATTTTTTATTTATTAATTGTTATGCGAAAAGTTTACAGGTTAAAGTTAGTAGATATTCGAGTTATAGAGAATATTCGAGTCGATAATCGAAGTTATTAGTTCCAGTTTGTCCCGATAGTTAGTGCTGCGATCTTATTTTGGAAAATATTTTGTAACTTCGTGTTATTATTGTGTTACAAAAACACAACGTGTGCTAATTGAAATATTACATTAAGATCTAATTAGTGTTTGGAAAGTTTGGAAGTTAGCATAAAAAACTATACATTTTGCCAATTTAGTGCGGAATTGAAGTGAGTATTTTATATAATTTTCTATCAAATTTACACGTGAGTTGATTAACAACCACCCTAAACTACAAATTTATTTGTGTAGCTAATTGATTTCATAACAAATTTTTTCAATTGTTTTTATTTAAAATTATTCCAACTATTAATGAAGTTTTAGTTGTTATGGCTGGTGACCCATGTGAATATCGAGATATTCGCAACGCAGAGATAATACGATGCAAATAATTCAAGACAATCCTCTTTCTTACAATGCACTGCAGTATCCGTTGATATTTTTGGAAGGAGAATATGGATATCATTTAAATATTAAACAAAGGAATCCAACTACAAGTACAACTTATAGATTATTTTATAATTCTTTTTTTGGAACCCATAATTTCTGTTTATCTTATAAATATTTTTATTTGCAGGTGAAGAACTGATCAAGAAAGTTAGTGCGATGAACTTCTACGCATACCGGTTGATGATTCGTGCTAATGAAGATAATAACATTCTATGTATGTAATATGTATGTGAAAATCGAAAGTGAGAGATTACGATATATAAAATTTAATCAAGCAAAACTTCGTTTGGGGAGTACATTCATTTTGGTACATGTAATGACGTTAGATATTTTAATAACTTTTTATTAAAAATTTTCATCAAAACGGTCAAGATTGTTACAGCTTATTCCAAAAAGTTTGAAATTTTCGAATTAAAGACGTTTGTATCGGATTGATTGTAAGCCACAGCAACGCGTGGCCGGGGCACCCTATTATTTATATAATAATGATCGCACATACGTTTGAATATAAACAAAGTGAATATACAATACCATCGAGTTCTCCGACGTTTCAGATTATTTCCGCTTTACTTATTTCCCATTGTTACGTCTACCAGCACGACCACCCATGCAACCCTTCGAGTAGGCTTGCTCGAGAGCAAACTAAACTCGTTAAACAAATACTTTGACGCTCGTTCGTTAATCGTATACACCCTTGATGACGAAAAAGAAAAAAGAAAAGAAAAGAAAACAAAACAAAATAAAATAGAAACGTCGATATTATATAAAATTCATGCCTCGTTAATGCAACCACCGCAAGTTTGAAATGAAAACCATTAATGTTAAATAATCTTTTATCGCTTTTGTACTCGTATTGAACGTACGTAAATAAGAATCGGATAAATTCGATAGGTCGTTAAGCGTAATTGATAAATCGACTCTTTGCGCGATAATTATAAGTTCGATAAGAAAAGGAAGTGTAATTGTGCACGCCTTCGAACGAAAAAAACCTATGAGCACACATATATATACGTATATGTTAAACGTGGCTTGAGCTCATCGCATAAACAAAAAGATAAGCGATTTTAATCTATCCAAGGAAAAGTTCATGCGTTCGTGACATGATACAGGTCGCACGACAAAATCTACAAAAAAACCGCTAATGTAAACAGTTGTTATCGTAATGGAAATCAGATCCATACTAGACGTTTTCATTTTCTGACGCCTCGAGGTCTTTTATCGAACGTAAAAGGAAGTACACGTTTACTTTCGACAAAAAAACCAGTGCTTTTTATCTGAACTGTACCACCGGTTAAGTCGGTCCTACGAGATTCAAGTTAAACATGTGTGTATATGCGTATACGTATATGCATGTCTGATGGAAGAAGAAGAAGAAGAAGAAGAAGAAGAAGAAGAAGAAGAAGAAAACCATAAACACACCATAGCTTTCTCTCTCGATAAACACTAGGGACAAATTAATATCTATCCTCATTTTACCAAATTTAGTGTTAATGTAATTCGATATAGCTTGATTCTACAGTCAAACTACAAGAGTAATTAATACCTGACCGAATTACCTTAATTAAATTGCTCGGTCGGTATCGATCGATGTTCTTGAACTTATATCTTTACGAAATGAAGCCAATTCGTTCTATTTATTTATTTTTATTTTTTTTTTTCATTAAATGTACATATATTTATTAAAGTGGTTTATAAGAAATATATACGTACTCGTTAAAGTTATTCATGATAAATGTAACGATAAAAAAAAGTATTTAAAATATATGAATTTATAAAATCCCGCGATCGGCGAAAGAGTCATCGAGTATGCATCAGTAAAACAGAGAAAAATTCTTTAAGATTTGCGTTAAGCTAGGTGCATGATTCATAACGTTTTAAAATATCTACGATATATCGTTTGCTAAGCGACGGAATGATTTATACACTATTCTGAAATTATTGCAAAGAATTGGTGCGAGTTAAGAGCAAAAGCTTGAATCGATCGAGCGAAACGATTACTTTTAATGAGATCGTAATGTAAAAGAGATTCACAATGTAAGGATAAATGCGCATTACGTAAATCGAAGCTGTACAGTTGGGCTTAATGATGTGGTACCGTACATAAAAAGAATCTCTCCTATTAGTACGTATAGATTCGACCTTGATCTCCCGCATACGTACGCTTACTTGGTATATTCATAAACATAGCCTGTAGAAAGATTATTGAGGTCGTCTTCTATGAAACGGTTAAAATCGAATATTTATGCAATCTAATACGCGTAACTTCGATCATATTAACGAGCCGATCCGTTGTGGATAACTGGAATTAGAAAAATTAATCATTTCGTTTCTTACGATGACGTATGTAGATTCTTTTTTCGTCAATACTTTTCGATTCAGTAATCACTCGTATGGCAGCAAATCGATTATTAATCCTACAAAATATAAAATAAAATAAAATTGATAAAGTAATATACATTATTGTATCATTTTAAATTATCCTTATTTGTGACGTTAAACCTGATTATATTATTAAGAAAATTAATTTCAAATATAAAACTTTAAGTATCGATACTTAAGTATTTCGATAATAAAATAAATAAAAAAATAAAAAAATTTCGTTCAGTGGAGTTAATCGTTTAGGCTCGCGAAAGGTTTTTTCTGTAATGAGCAATAAGTAAGGATCGAAATGAGTATCATTTCTTTTTTTTTTTACCGCTATCGCATCGCAATATTTGTTCATTTTAAGGTTAAAATTTAAACGAGTTGAAACGTTTTATAATCCAGCAAAAAAAGAAAAGAAGAAAAAAAGTAAAAACGCGTTGAATATCTCTTCGTGCTTAGGTGCAATAAGAAAAACAACGAGCTTTGGGTAGAAGGGAAAGATGTCCGAACGAACAATCGCAAATGCTTTCTTCGGTCGTGTCACCTGGTGTCGTTATCGTGGTTAGAAGAACTCGTGGTAGAAGAACTCGTGGCAAATTGCCGTCGTAAAAGCACCGAGCATACACGAGAGTAAGCTTTAATTCTCGTACGCCGACTAATCGGCAACAAGAAATGTCTCACAGCGATACGGTGCAAAGAAACCCTTTCCTAATGCAAACGCTTAAAGTGAATATTATTTTGTAGATAAAAAAAAATAAACAGAAAATCTATTTACTTCCCACGAGTTTCCAGCTTAAATTGATAATTATGAAAAAATAGTTTACGGTACGATAAGGGAGAGAGAGAGAGAGAAAAAAACGAATTACTAAAGTATCGTACAATTAGAATATTCCTTTAACATGTCTCGTTACCTATGTGAATAATCATTGGAAAATATTTAAAACGACATGAGACTCGATCTCTGTGCTCGCTTGATTAGTACATGGAATAGTATACCTATTTACGTTCCTAGTTAATTAACCTGCCACCCTTTTCGATTTATATTCACAACACAAATTGCGAGCACTTTTCCGAGAGAATTCAAACTAACGGGAGTCTCTCTCGTTTACGTTACCCCGTTTGTCCTACGTTATCGCTCATTGCAAATTCGTTCGTCCAAAATCTCGTGGCTCTACTGAAATGATATAACATTGTGCGAGATAAAAGAGCTTTAAATTGTTGAAAAAAAAGAGAGAAAATGAGATGATTATTAAACAATGAGATAATTATTATCATGGTTAATGATAGATGGAAATATATCGAATGTGTATCGAATATTTGTTGGTAGTTTTGAACGGATTCACGATCGACTTGTTCCTTTCCCTATTGATCGGCATATCGAAACGAGTCGGAGGATGTACAAGAGGGGGATCAGCCGTGCAGCTTAACTAATTTTTAAACCCCTACTCCAACTCCATTTCTTTTTTACTTTTTTCTTTTTTGTTCTCTTTTTTCACTCTCGCTACACGAAACCAATGCCATCGACGTCCATTTTGATTCAGATATATTCAGATGCTTCACTATAATCCTTTATATATTTACTTATATCTTATACACAATATTAGGAAGAAAAAAAAATATAATAAATAAATAAGAAATCCAAATATTTTACGATCTCCTTGTGCGAGGAAAAAAAATTATTTTATTTCTTAACAATCCTTCTACTCATGCCGATCATATGTTCGCTTATTTTTCTGTTTCAAAACATCAACGTCCGAGCGTGTTTCGAATTTCCAGTAGTTGCAATATATTATTTACTTCATATAAGATGATTCATCTAAGTGTGCTACTTAAATTACTTGGAAATTATTTTTTACATAGGAAAAAAATATTCATATGAATTAATCGTACAGCGGAACACGATTACAGACTGTTTAGAAATTAATTAAAATTAATTAAAATGAAAAACTTTGTTTTTTGTACTGATTTAAAATTGCAATTATTGTTGCACCACCATATATAGCTAAAAGTATACAGCACACAGATTTAATTTAAACTACACAGATGTAGGGATCGTCGTGTGAGTATGCATACGAAAATTAGTCTTCAAATTCAACGAAATATTGTAACAAAATAAAAAATGTTGAAACATTTCGTTATTTGATAAAAAAGAAATGAATGTTTTGTTTGATCAAAATACAATGTAAACTGAAACATTTAGAATTAAATTGGAGAACGATCAATAACATAAAGGAAGTTCACAATTAATAGAGAAGAACGCATCTGGCATCGACGCGTGTCAGAGGGCATCCCGATTCTACTAACCCCTTTTTAAAAAGAAACTCAGTAGGTTTCTACCTCAGGTAGATTCTAAATTCAAAAGCGCCGACAATATGACGTAGATCCACCCAATTCATTGTTCCCGATCAACGAAGGACGTGTTCAACGAACGATGGAAGTTAGGGTTGGAAAAATACAGGGTGTTGATGGTGGAAATGCGGCATGTCCGTCTACGCCATACGTTGGTAACCCACCGAAATTCTTAATTATGCTTGCCGTGCACGGATATCCGGGTGCACGCGGATATCCGTGACTCATGCGTGCTCCCAAGCGTTTCGTATAGTCGACGGAAAATGAGTGACTGCTATTGTCGAGGAAAAAAAAGATGACAAGAAGAAAAAGAAGAAGAGACTATATTTAAACGTGTATATATCTATATATACTACTATACGTGTATAGTAGCTATAGTTAAACTATAGACTATAGATATTGTGTGTGTGTGTGTGTGTGTGTGTGTGTGTGTGTGTGTGTGTGTGTGTGTGTGTGTGTGTGTGTGTGTGTGTGTGTGTGTGTGTGTGTGTGTGTGTGTGTGTGTGTGTGTGTGTGTGTGTGTGTGTGTGTGTGTGTACTAGAAAACTATATAGCTAAGATCGGCCTTGGAACTCTGTCCGAAAGAGAAAAGTCACTGGGTATGTCACACGACGGAAGGGGACTCCTGAAAGAAAGAATGTTCCGCTTGGAATCCCTACGAATCATCTATTAGAGTAGACCACCAAAGGGGTCTTCCTTCGAACAAAGGGACTCGTTATGCAACGGATTATTGATGTATACGAGAACAAATATTGTCTAGTTGCGTAATATAATTAATAATATTATTTACTTAGCGATTAAATATTGTCGACACAGTTTTTAAATTAATCTTATGAATAATAATGTTCTGGTTATCGGGTATCGTTATTCGCACAAAGTCCTGAAAACATGCAATAGATAGATCATACGATATTTAAAGATTAGAAATAAATGGTTAAAAGGATTTGATTAAAACAATTGTTTAAATATTTAATCCGTTGGCCATTTTCGAACGAGAAGCGTTTAATAATAATACTATATTTGTAATAAAATATATTTATATGGTTATTTAATTACGTTCAAATGTTCGTCAAATAAACTTTACATCGAAAATAAAAATACGGTTGCGATCGATATATCGATGAAGGTTTCGTATTATCTCGATGATTCCTACAGTGTCATAAAACTCGATCGACATTTCGCTGCTATTACCGTTTCACGGTCGTACAATTCACGGTGCATTTAGGTCGTCGTATGCGCTCATTCACGATGGATTCCATCTCCGCTTGGTCTGACTTACGTGATGAGAATATTAAGAAGGTCCAACTTGGTGATGGTGAATGCGTAACGGGGCCTATACTTTGACACGCGATATTTATTTTTATACTAGACTGTAAAACGTGATCATTGCATTAACAATTTATAAAAATTGGAAAAAATTTATTTTGTAAAAAGATTCGTTTGAAATTAAAAAACAAATTTGGCCTGTATAAAAGCGATCAATTAAACTGGAATAAACGCACACTTATGCGTATACATTTCCACGTGTGAATTTACATCAAAAATATACATCGTTACGATTATGTAAATACAATGCTAAAAATAAATGTTATTGTTCCGAAATAAATTGACAAAAGACAAAAAAGATAATATAAAGAGACTATAATTACGCTAAAGAGTAACAAAAATGGTTGATATCCGCAGTTATTCGAATTGAAGCTTTCAAAGACTCTCTGGTTGATTACCCGAGTGGCGCCAGGATGATAACTCGTTTACTTTCGTGTCCAAATTTCGATCGCAATGGAGTACATTTAGACTTGCGTGCCCAATCGAAATTACGAGAACAATATTTATTGTTGAACACTATCTCTGCGTTAATCACTGAAAGTAGTGATCTTTTTCCAAATATTATATACATATATATATGTTAAACAAAATTTTTGGAAACCCGTTGAACATTCGATACTTTCTCAAGAATATGTTTATTACGAGAATGATTCAATGAATACGTCAACAACACGATATACATTTATATATTACACAACATCAACAAGACCCGTTGCTAATTGGTCCCGATTTAGCAATTCGTTATTTACGAATTCACAGCATAAACTACTCGCGGTATAAAATGCTGACAATGCGTTTATCGGATTTCCTCAAACATATTACAAAATATATCTTACAGATTATACAATTTTTATTCGATAATATTATTATTCTACTTAAGATAGTAATGTTGAGAACGCAACAATATCTGTATTTTATTAAGTTAAAAATAAACTAAAATGATTATTTCTTCGTGTATGAACGTTCCTATCGTAAGAGGTTTGATATAAACGTAAAAGGAATACATGAATTTCGCATCGGAATGAATAACAGGGCAGGTGTATGTACTCGTGACAATACGATGATAACGTTCACGTTCTAGCACGAGTTATCGATAATTAGTATCGATAAGGAATACACAAACGTATAACTGATACGGTGCGTGCGGTACGCTTGAAAGACCATTAATTGGGCTGCTAATTTAAGGGATTTTAATAATTTTTCAATGAGATGATATAACTATTTCGTATGTAGATGAAATGCTGACTCGTGCATAAGATTTTTTGTCCCTTACTTTTTGGAATTTAACGAAATGCGCGACTCCGTTTTAGAAGAAACATATGGAAATTTAGAAAGAGAAAGAAAGAGAAGAAGAGACAGATAATTCACGTTTCTTTAGATTGAATTACGAGGCTGTCTGTGGCGACGAGACGATTCACGATTTTCTTCCGTTTTAACACTTTCCAAGAGATAAATGGAGAGAACTTTCTAATCGGTCGTTCTCTCGACTTTCGCTTACACAATCCGAGTAAAAACAATTATTGTCATCCTAAATATTTACATTGTATTTAATCATTGTTTTTTTATTGATTAAAGTTTTATTTCTTTCTATAGTACTTCGAGAGTTTAAGAAACGATCTTTCGAATGATTAATATTGTACGTTCTTTTAAAAAATATTACCGAAACAATTACTTTGCATTTAATCATTATTTTTTTACTGATAGTAGTTTTATTTCTTTGCAAATACTTTGAGAATTTAAGAGAAGATCTTTCGAATGATTAATACTGTACGTTAGTTTAAAAGATATTACCAAAAAAATTACTTTGCATTTAATCATTGTTTTTTTACTAATAGTAGTTTTAATTCTTTGAGATACTTCAAGAATTTGAGAAACGATCTTTCAAATGATTAATAATATTCATTCGTATAAAAAATATTTCAATTTAAAGTTTCTTCTTTTCTTCATGAATAAAATTACACGAAAACACAAAGATAACATCACGTTTAATTAACGTTAAATTTTATTTATTTTCACGAAACCGCGATTTTTTACATTCCAAGTATCTTCTTAAATCGTAAAAGTAATAACATAGTATACGAGTGTACGTTTTAAAAGATTGAACGAATGACTAATGAACACGCAATGCTCACATTAAACAAAAAGTACAAAAGTAGGAGAACTGCGTTAACAAAGTTATGTGGGTGCAGGGGGGAGAAGTTTAACGAAAGATTATGTCGCGTGAGTCGTACGTTTATACAAAAGCAGCGTTTGAGAGAAAAAAAAGATAAGGAAACGGATATGTACGTCGAATCCGAGTGGACAAATAGTATGTTTTCGATCGCATAAATTAAAGTCAATGCCATGGCATATCGTATGATCCTGTCGTAATTTGTATTTAAAAAAAAAGGAAGTAAATATGGTAACATTTTCTAACATTTCGTAATAAAAATTGATCGAGTATGAACGAATGGTTGTTTAACTCGTTACGTGTGAGTTACGTAAACGTTAGTTGATCATTCGCACAACATATTCCGGTAGCTGTGAAAAAGTAAAGTTTAGTTACGATAGCGTGTAGAAAATTAAAGAAATAAAAAATAAACATGAAACAAGAGAAACTGGATGATAAGTTTCCTCGTCTATGTGATTTTATTTAATAGATGTATATCGATCGCGTTCGAAAATGGCCAAAACGGTTTGAAATTTAACCAAGTCAAAAGATCGATTATAAAATTCGCGCCAAAACAAGAAACGAATGTTACTCTCACTTACTCGTATGTCCAACGATGAATTCCTTATATCTGCAGAATAAGCACCGATTTCGACGTAATCCACTGGGGTTACAAGGGGTTGCTAGAGGACAAATGGAAGAAGAAGAAGCACGAAGAGAGGGATGATAATTCGAATAAAAGATTTCACTCGATTTTGTCACGCTCAGACGAATCGATTATATTAACGAACACCACACGACACGACAATTCGATACGCAAACTCTACGTAATAATATTCGACGTTTAATATTTATGCTTAAGAAAATCTCAAAAGATCCCGCGCCAAATTCACTTTCCGCAATATGGCGACGAAAATGACAACGAACGTTTCGAAAAACGCGTTATTCGACGACGATGATGACGATGAGGAAAATAATTTGGTATCGTTGTCGTTGTTGTTGTTGTTGTTACTGTTGTTGTTAATATTGTCGAGAAAAAATTATAATAATGCGAATCGAACGGCGACAACAACGCGACGAGACGCGCCGACGCGTCTTCCGAAATTCTACTCTTCGTCGATGACATTAATGTTTGCTTATACACGAAACCAAAATCGATTTGTATTATTAACGATAATAATCGAAATAAAAACAGAAGAAGAAGACAGGAAGAAGAAGAGAAAGAAAGAGAAACAGAGAAAAAGAGACAGAGATTATAAAAAAAAGGCGCGGAATCGAAAAACTTTATTTTTTGAACCGGCTGCACGCACTCACTTGTCTCACACGCACGAACGAGAAAAACAAACTTCCCGCTAGGAGCGCTCGTGGCCAACTGACAAGTGACAGTCGTGACCCGGCGCAGCCCCACGCGCCTCTCGCACTCAAGCTTCCCCCACCACTACCTACCACCGTCCAGTAGTCGTCGCGACGCACCACTCTCGTGCGCGTACCATCCATGCGTACGTGCGTATACGTGTTTCTCGCGTACGTGTGTGTGTGTGTGTGTGTGTGTGTGTGTGTGTGTGTGTGTGTGTGTGTGTGTGTGTGTGTGTGTGTGTGTGTGTGTGTGTGTGTGAGTGTGTAGTATAGCTAGACCAAGTTTACTTGTGTTATTATTCTCTGTGCTGTGTACTTCCTCTACTAACAATTTTTTTTTTCAACGTTTAATCTTTCAATCTTCCGATCGTTTTTCAACATTTGAGGATAATATATCCTATTCGTGATCTACCATTCACTATGTGCGTGTGTGTATTTAACTGTAAAGTATAAATTACAATTATAGATTATAATTTTAAATGATTACATTAAATGTTACGTAAAATTTCATTGCATTATCAAAATAATATCAGACAGGTATATAAATCTTAAATTTCGATTCTTTTAATATGCTCTATAGCTATTTTATATTTCTTATGAATACTTTACATAGAATACAAACATTTAAAAGGTGGGATTATTCATGAATAATTCTTGCAAATTTATTCAACTTTTAGATATGTTTTTTGTCTTTCACATTAAAATAAACGTTTCGAAATCGTTTTAGCCAAACTCGTGTTCTTGACGATGAAGTTTCAACGCGAGATATACTTTAAATAATAAGCGATGCGTTTCAGCAACGATTTTCTTGAAATTGTAGTAGGAAAGAAACATATGTATGTCGAAAAACAATTTATCGTGGTTTTATTTTCAATCAATTTATAAATCTCTTTGATGTCGAAAAATCTAACCATTCGTGTAAAGATTGAAGAATACCTTTCAGCAATGTCTAAACTATAAAAGACGTATGAGAGACTTTAGTGGCGAAATTTGCTAGCATTAGAAACCGTACCTCTCTCTGGTAGCAAATTAAATTTACCATCTAAAAGAATTAGTTAAATGGAAAATAATTAAATATTTGATATTTTTTTTTTTTTACGAAGTATAGTCATTCGTTCAAATAAGTAAATGGAAGAAATACAACTTCTTTTATTCCCTTGGGCATCTTACACGAAGTACTAATACAACGGAATAGCTATAACGGTATGAGAAAAAAGAAGAATAATAGAAAAAGTTTAGTAACTGAAAAGATACGAGTGTCGTCGTAAAAACAATCTTGACGGTTGATACTTTCTTCTACGATTTGTCCGCTTCATACCGTTACCACGAAGAAAGTTGAAAAAAGAAAAAATATTAAAGCTTTTTCTTTCTAGACGTTTCATCTTTGATTATGTTGGAAAAGAGGATTGTCAGTGTAATATAATAAGTATCAGAACTTTCAAAAAAGACACTTGTTTTCATCGAACAGAACAAAACATTTCCAAGTTCTAATTTGCTTTAATTTTCGAAAGAGAAAGATGATTCAGTGTTTTTTTCAATCAGACATAATTATACGCTTAATAAAAAATGTGTTTTCATATCATAGAACAGATACATATTTTACTCTTAAATTACATATATTTCAATACAAATAGAATAATATTATGATTGATTCGCATAAACAATAAAATAATAAATAATAGTAATTATCGTAATTATTTTTTATTTTTTTCATAATAAATGACAGAGAAACGCTCAATTAATCTCATTTCGTAAAATCATTTTACCTTGAGAGTATTGAAAATATTAGATAGGAATAGGTGGTAAAGAGGATTTCTCAAATGATACAACTGTAGTCGAAATAGTTAGGAACTAATATCTGAAACACGTAGAAAAGGTATAGAAATACCTAATGGTAATTACGTTCGTATTGAAACTGAAGATTGGCTATCGCTTACCCATCGAGTTGAAGCACGAGTAGTTCGTTGGCCGGTATGGAAGTTTCCTAGAATATCAGATGGTATTCGAAGTATAGCTACGAAAGTAGATACCATGGTAAAATTAGTGCTATCTATCTGGTTAGATGGCAATCTTCAGATAGTTTCTAGTTAACATAGCTTATTTTTCATTCAGAGAGTATTCTCTAACCGAATTAGAGATGACTTCCGGCGTTGGTTAACGAACGGACTTACTTTTGAATCGTAGCGTGCTAATTAAGACAAGGAACGCTAAGATATCTCTCTCTCTCTCTCTCTCACTCCAGTTAATTCTACGAATTTAAATTGGAACATGTTTTTGAAGTCGGATAGGAAGTCTTCTAAAGTATAATAGGTAATGGTAATGATAACGGTAATATCCGGAATTTAAGTAAAAGGTAAGATCGAAGGAGACGTTTAATTAAACGAAGGAATAATATATTGTAATTCTACATTAATCCTTTCGAGCGTGTAGTTGTACATGTAGTTGATAGAGTCAAACGATGCACTTTCCGAAGAAGAGATAACGTTAGTATCGGGGTACAAGCGTTGATCTTAAACATTGCTCCGGGGAAACTCACCTCCAGCAAAATTCGATATTAGAGAATAAACTTGATTTAAGTTGTACTTTACGCTCGGCCAAGATACACCCAAGTACTAACCAAACGTCCCTAAAGCTATCAATGATTTTCTTTTTCGATTGACTCAATTTTTCTCGATTTTAGAATCTTTCCTATCCTCCGTATAGTATTACTTCCTTTAGAGAAATCACTAACTTCGATTTTGTACAGTGTAAAATTTACTCGCTGAATCGTTTTCCTCGTAAAAACATTCCTGCTGAAATAGCATTTCTCTAGGGAAGAAGTCGACAATAAACGATTTTAATTTATGGCATTTGAAAATGAAGGAACCGTGGAATATATCACGTATATCCTCATGTATGTATTACATATATTAAACGGACGTAACTGCGAAACTGCGAATTACAAAATCAAGTTGGACTGCGACTCGGCAGACTGCGAATTTATTGTGGTGTACTCTTTGAGTTCTCCTCGTTATACGTAGAATCGACAAAATTACTAAATTATTCAGCAGTTCTCGCAATTTGGGTATCTGTTTCCTAAATTTTGTTAGAAATTCGTATCAGAAAATTAATAAATCTAATGATTACGACAATGTGTCTTAACTTACCTTTCCTACGTTTCGAAAAATTACTATTATTACTTTCATTTTTCAATTCAAGATATAATAAATAGAAGTAAATGATCAATAAACGCACTTGCCAATCGTATTTTAAATAATCAACAGAAACTCGTTAAAAATTTGAAACGTTCGGAGAGGGGAAATAAATTTGTTGAGTGTTGAAATTAAACGGAGGGGGGGGGAATATTGTATAACGGTATGAGAGAGAGACAGAAAGGAATAGATGATAATTATTTTCTATCACGTAAGAACTCTATTTCTTGCAAATAGCTGGTGCAAACAAATTAGTGGAAATAATCACAGCGACCAAGTAATTAAGTCGAAGAATAGGAGCAACAAAACGAACTGAGCAAGCGTGGAAGAGAGAAGAAAGAAGGAGGTGGAAGAGGGTAGGGTGGTTGGTTCATGGAGAAAGGAAGGAAGGAAGGTAGGAAGAGCAACCGTTAACGAATGAAGAAAGGGGTTTGGGGTTACGGGGGTGGAATAGAAAGAAGAGAGAAAGAAGCAGAAGAAGAAGTAGAAGAGAAGGCAAGCGCTTATATAAAAGTCGGTAGAAAACACAGAAGCTGTCGGCGTTGGTGAAGGAGACGCACTGATGGCGAACCTTCGTCCGTAGTATTAAGAGCTCTTTTGCCATGCACAGACGTCTACGACGCTGATGAAAGCACCCCTTTATTACTTTCCCACGGTAGGTGTGATTTGAATTTTAAGGAAACGACGTTGCGCTTAGCCACGCCCGCCGAAATTATTGTATAAAAAAAAAGCAACCATATCTTTCCTTCCTTTTTTTTCTCCAACGTAAGCTTAATATTTGAATTTGTACTTTTTGTTCGTCGAAAATACGTGTGGTTCGTTTGTGTGTGCGTAGTTGTAATTAGATAACGAGTTATTAAACGTATATTTTAGGATTTATTATTGACCTGATTTTTTACTAATTGGAATTTAATCAATTGAATTTAATGTTTGTAGTATAAGAGTTGTACAAACTAATTGTGATAGAATATACCGATATTAACTTATTGAACTGGAAAAAAATCTATTAAATATATTAAGTAATTAAATATTATTATTAAAGTGTAGTATATTTCTGTATCATTTGATTTAAAATTATCATCTGCTTCGTTAAAAGCTTACATTCGAAACATAGGATGGGTCATAACAGTTGCTTTTACTTTTACATATTACTTTATATCCTTTGAATACATTCGTTGACCAAATAATTCTAATCTCGTCATTTCATTCGAAATATGATTAATTAGAACGAATCTATTACCGTAATAACGTGCATATTTCTGAATAGATACTACAACTAATGTACATTTTTCAAAGATACATATATTTTAAAATAAGAAAAGGAACTTGCTCGATCGATTTTCATTTTTAACGATATAAGAGAAGAGCAAATTCTAGGAAAGAAGTTAAGAGCTTTCAAGGAGATACGTTTTATTAGAAAACAAAGCAGTTAGATGTTGATGCGAGCTAAAACATCGATCGTGTTCTTTCATCTTTACCTTTTTTGTTTTTTTTTTGTTTTTTTTTTTCTTTTTTTTTATGGAATCTCTCGTAATAGTCGACAACGTCGATAAATGCGAACTATTACCCGTAATCTGTTTGCCATGGAACATCCTCAAAGAAAATTAATAAAGTGTATGCGATCGTTCAACGTTTCTGTGACATCATTCTATATCAAACTTCGTGAATTTTTAGAATTTATTTCAACAAAAAAGAAATTCAATAATTAGTCCCAATGATCGAACAAAGTAAGGAAAATAAATATGTAAGAGATCGTTTCTTTCTTGAAAATATTTTAATAATTTTAAAACAATTTTAAATTAATCTTGAGGAATTTTTGCATTCAATTTGATAATATTAGTATATACATAAGACTTTAATTCATTCTTTCATATTTGTATCTACTTTTCGATCTTTTTTTTTGTTTTCTAGGTAAACAATATATATTTTCTATGAATTTTTTCGTAGTTTGCGAAAACACTTAATTTCCATTAATATGAAATTTAATGAATTTTTTGTTCCAATTTTATTCTTTTTTTTTCGTAAAAACGAATAGTAATAATTTGATCATATTTAGAGACCAACTCAGACACAGAGTTTGAAATGCTAGTCAGTTTTACCGTCACCTGATCCGGAAGCCCCGTGTTACGTAACAAAAAGTGCTTTCCATCTAGCTTTTCGCAGTCCCTTTCCCCTTTTCTATTCCATTTTTCCCTTTTACGGTGCTATGAATCATCACATATGCAATACATGCATACATATACATGAATATACATACATATGCAGAATGTGTATCCGGATGGATAGTACAACCAGGTAAAAACTGATTCTACATGTAAAAATAAGTCGAAAAAAAAGCAGTCGAAATTTTGCCTTGTAGGTCCTGTTTTTCGAAAAAATTCGAAATTTAAAGACCTTCCAATAGGATTAGAATTACGATAATATTGAAAGAAATTACTCTTAATTAAATTCTATTCTGTACACTTCTTTATCCTTTTGTTTAAATATCGACGAATTGAAAATTGTTTTTTACAATATTCACTTGCCTGCAGTTGACGTTATTGTCAAAGTTTGACAGATAGAGACAAATTAAATCAAGGAAAAAATAAATCGTACGCGGTTGAATGAAAAAACATAAACAATACGGAAAGCAATGAATACAAATGTTTAAACAAAATCAAATATTTTTAGCTGACAAATAATTTGATATAAATATTTGGAAGATTTATTGAATTTAAATAGAAATATTTATTATAATAGAACAAATATTTAATTATTAAGGTTTAATATAATAATAAAGAGATAGAAAAGAAAAGAAAAGTAAGTAACAATAGCTAGGAATCTTAAATACATTCGTATTACACTCTTTCACTTACAAATAGTCGCACCGAATCAAGAAGGCGAAGATCGCCTTCTTCGCCGCGCTTATATACACATTCACCCCACCAATGGTCCCAATTACTTCCGTCAATCATTCTCGAAATCTCTAGACTATTCCCGACCGATTAAACAAAAGACCTCTTCCCGATTTCCGGTTCGGGAATATTCGAGAGACTTCGGGGTGCACGCTCGCTTTTTTTTCTTGCTAGACACACTCAATTCATACGCTGCATGCACTCACACTTGTACCCATATCGCTGCGTGTACTCACACTTATACCCATATCGCTGCGTGCACTCACACTTATACCCATATCGCTGCGTGCACTCACACTTATACCCATATCGCTGCATACTCTTACACATCTTTCACATTCATCAATTGTTTTCACGCACACCATACACTCGCACTCTTCGTCTTTCTCTCACCCTTACATATTTCAAATCTGTTTGTACATATTGCAATTTATAATTTTGTAATAAAACGTTTCTATATATGACCAAACTTTGAATAACACGTAGGGCATTTTTTTATTTACAGTTACAGAATATTCTTTTGCAGTATTGTCGTTAAATTGTGTGACATTCTACATACAGTATACATGATAAAAAAAAGAAACTCAATTTCTATTTTTCGATTTATTTATCTGAGGCATCACTCTTTTCTCTCTTTTTTTTTCACTCTCTCTCTTTCTCCCGATAAAAGAGCCGCAATATTGAAATTTTCGGTCAGTGCTCGATTTAAAGTAAACTACGGTAGAATTCGAGTTCCATCGAATCTAGCCAAGCAATACCAATGAGCTGGAGACTCTACTAGAAATGCCAATGGAAAAGATTAAAAAAAAAAAAAAGAATGAAAAAGAGAGAGAAAGAGAGTGAACAAACAAAACGATGAAATTCAATATGAAGGAAGAAGTAAGAGGAAGAGGGTAGAAAGAAAGCAGACAATTGGTTGGTAGGGATAGAAAGAAGGAAAAGAAAATGAAGAGAGGGTGACAGGGTGATAGTAAATGCAACCCCTTTTGACTTTTTGGGTCAGGAAAGTCGATTACTCGGCACCCCAGCAGCCGAAAGTGGCTCTTGACTTACCGCCAATGTGTAAACAAGCCGAACAAGGTACCTACCTCGGCCTTGCCTTCCTTGACTCCTCTATCTCCGCTTCTCCAAATTTCGACTACTCTCCTCTTGAGGCTGGGTAAATAATCTTTCTCTCAGAAAAGGCGAGAGTATCTCGCGGAAATAGATTTTTTTTCTTGTTCTTCGTTTTTTTGTTGTTTTGCAAGATGTTTTCTTCCTATCTTTTTGTTGAAATTGGAGGTTGGATATAGAGGGTTAGGTTTGGGGTGTATTTTATACAGAACGTAAGTATTAGATTTAGCAATAAATTTGGTACATTTATATTAAATTCATTGCATCAATATTGACATCTTTATTCGTCAAGGTTCGTCAATAAATTAGCTGAAAGATATACCTAAAATCATCGCAAAGAATGGAAACTATCTCGAAGAATAACAGGTGTATGATTATTTCATATATAAATCCTAAATTTATTCAAAAGGTTACCGAATTAATTGTTCTACTATAACAGATAAGACACGGATAAAATATTGAAATGCATATGATTTTAATGTATTGTTGTTAATGGTACCGAATCTCTTATCCGAAAATTCGTTAATAACGTGGTAGAGGAACTGTTTCAAGTTTGCCGAGATTTATCTCGTTGACTAGACGCCTCGAGGAATGAAATACGTTTATACGGATCCGAGGAAATGTCGTTGGTGGTGTTGGTGGATACCGTGACTCTCGGCTTCTCGTCGTTCTTCTTACTGTATATAATACATTACATATACATATACATACATTATATAGAAAACGCTCTAGGCTGTTTCAAGACGCAACTCGCTTTTCAAGATTACGATCACGCTCGTTGACTAGCTCTGGTTAGATAGTTGACATTTTCTCGATTGCCCACGTTCCTTTTGAAATATTCTCCCAAATATTTGTTCTATTCTTTCAAATTTTACATTTTTGGGGGTTTTTTAGCTAGTTCTTGATTTAACTATAAATAAACGATCAGTTTTTGAGTAAGATTGACGATGATTTTGAATAAATGTCCAGATGAATTTGTGCGTCACGATTGGTGGAAATGTCCATTTGATCTCGAGGGAATTCGTTGGAGAATATTAAAACAATGTATGCATATCTATCATTCCGAATTTACAATACATTTTTTATGTCCTGATAATGTTTATTTTTATTTTTATTTTTTTCGATTTTGTATATTTTTTTCGTTAAAAATCTGAAATATTTGGTTTAACGACCAATGTTTAATAGCCCTGTTGTCAAGGCCCTACAATTTTATAAATTTACGATCATTCACGAAATCACTCACCACGAGAACATAAATGATCTTCAAGAACTATCTTGGTTATCTCAATATTCTGTCGGTTGAATCTTGTACTTAAGTTTTAGTTAGTAACTTTGTACTCGGTATCCAGTATACGATAAATCCAATTTGATCAGTCATTTAGTCTGCAAATTGAATCCTGAGAATCTTATTAAAAAAATCCAATAAGTAAAAATAAACAAGGGAGGATACTGGTCAATAAAAATCATGCACTATCTATCGATTGCTATTAAATGTTGTTTTATCTTCGATACGAAGTCTGGTAAAGAAAAACCTCACAGATGAAATGAGCGAATAATTTAATTCTTCACTTCAATACTTCGTCCTTCCTTTAACAGAATCCAAACCTATCTTTTATTCCAATTACGCTACTTCTCATCCTACTCAACTATCATACTTATACCTCCTGGTTCATTACTCACAATCGAGCTCACGTTTCCTAGTGTTATTTCTTAATTAAGGTTTCATGTGTTTATCAAGAACTGACCAATACTTACATTACCTCACAATACATAACAAATGATTAATTATGTTATTCGAATTTTTTCATTGCAATATATAGTTTTGTTTATAAAGAAGAATAAAACATAAATTTTCGGAAATAATATTGGGTTAAGGAAAATATTTCTTTATATTTCAATATTAAGAATTTTTTTCTAATAAAAGATAGTATGCATTTCTTTCATCATAATTTAAAATATTTGTTAAACAATATGCAATAAAAATAAATGATTTATTAAGAGACGAGCTGTCAAAATATCATTAAAATTGTAAACAAAAGTTATGACGCAATGATAAGGAACAATACTTAAAGTATATTCGTTATTTTTTTGTAATAAGAAAAATAGTAAAATATATTTATCATTTCAACGATATCTCGATAAATTATCTACCATATTAAAACATATGGTACATTTTAAATTATTCAAAATGATTATATAAAAGTCAATGATTAAATAAACAAAACAAGAAATTGCATCCTTATTTAAACGATATTTATTCATGAAACATCGCGAAATAAATGATTAAATATATAATTAAAACATTAGAAGAAAAATATTATTATTTATAATAAAATGAAAAGTAAATGTGATAAATAATAAATGGATAAACTAAACATAAGTACCAATGTAAAGTAATTAAATATTTATAATAAAAAAAATGAGACAAACAATGTTCGATCTTTCCGAAATTACATCGTTAAAATTATTATATTCATATGAAGAAAAAGAAAGAGCAAGATAGAGCGAGAGGAAAATTAGTTCTGGCATTTCGTCACGGTGTGAACAATAATGAATACTATGCAGAAGAGGAGGAGAAGGAGGAGGAGGAAAAGGAGGAAGAGGAGGACGCGTTTGGAATGAACTATTCTTCTAGCAGATAAATTGCAGCCCTGGGACGAAAATTTCTGGAATTAATAAACAATGTTGAACGAAATGTAACAGTTGTGCATGTTGATGCTTGTCGAGAAACTCGAAAATAAAAAAACAAAAAGTATACTTTAGAAACGACTATTACACGATGGTGCCAGAGTTATAAGGGTAGCAGGGATTAGGGTGAGAACGAAGGGTGGAACCTAGTAGAAATAACTTAACTGCTTACGAATGCATGCTTCCGTCCGTCGTATACCTTTTCTTTTTCTTTCTTTATTTCTCTTCAAGTCTCTCTGTTTGTCTAACTGTCTGTCTGATGCATTGTGTTCGTTCAAGAGAATGCACCTGAAAATTGCAGCAATGGTGACTCGCCTATTTGCCTGTTTGGCTGCTTGCACATCGATGCAAGCTGTTGAGAATTGTTGGCAAGAATAATACAGCCGTATGCAGTTACCATTGCTAGTATGTTCGATAAGCATTTTATCGTAATGAAAATGAATCCCCTTGGGGTTAACAGACTGACAGACAGACAGATAGAAAAAAAAGAAAGAAAAATGAAGAAAGGACTTACTATTATTGTTCAACTTATAAATCAATATAAAAAGTTATTAAGAATGGACCTTTTTGAAAAAAAATTTATTTTCTAATTTATCTTTCAACTTATTTATACACGTGATTTTATAAAGAACGTTATCTATTTCTTTGTATTAATAAGATTTATTGAATGATTTTTAATTTTCATAGATTTTTAATTCGATTCGCCTTCGGTCAAATGAAATATTTTGTTCTACTTCCTCTTTCTCTCTTTCTCTTTCTCTTTCTTTTTCTCTCTTGTTTTATGTTTTATTATTATTATTGAAAAATTTATCTTTTGGAAACGAATAAACTCATCCGAGGCGAAATTATACGCAAGAGTTATCCAAAATGTCATATCGTCCGATTCCGGTTGGCCGAATCGTAAATTGAATTTCTGCTATCTGTCGATTCCAATTTCTGTGAGATAACTAAAAAAAGTTCAGTTTAAAAAGAGAAATAATAAACGAGGATGATAGAAATATTATGGATATGAAAAAGACTAAATTTCTCTTTCATGTTATGTTAAAGAGGTGTACTTACCTAATGCATATAAGCAAAGCTGATTAGTTTTTACCCTTGATGCAACTTGTTTGGATAAAAAAAAAAAATTATTTATAATAAATTATAATGAAAATTGCTTTCAAGCAAAATTGTACATTAAATAATTAAAAATAACATAGACCTTTACAACGTTGGTAGTCTCTTTGATTTTCAACTTTAAACATATATTTTATGTAAATACAAAAAGAGCTTATATCTTACGCCAACCTACACATTTTGAAAAATTTAATCAGACCTATGTGCATACCGAGTGTCTCATTTTAAACAATATAATTAAATATTTTCGATGATATGAATTTATTAAACAAACGTTTCACAAACCGAATTTTTTCGATTACGAAATGAAAAAATATAATATTAATGATAAAAAAATTCTAAATAATTTGTTTAATAGAAAATCATCATTTTAAGCCTTACAAAAGTTGTAGAAAATATTATTTTAAAGTCCAACAAATTCCTTGAAGTATACTTTCATCAAGTTATGTTATCTCCAAAAGTTCGAATGCATTCGACGATATATTGTTTCCTCTTTATATCTCAGCGATAAATATTATTATGAGTCATGGCAGTATTATAATTAAAATAAGTGTATTCTGATTGTTAATAAGCTCGTGCATGCATGCTCACCTTTTAACTCTTTAACATAGAAAAGTGTGATGTCCTTCAATAATCACAAAAAGAACGTTAATATGATTATACGGTTTGTTAAACTTCAAAGCACCATTAATTCGATGAAATATCGATGAGAAGAAATACATTGCAGTTTAGTTTTATTTCCATATTTAATGTTCTCTACAATTGATGTTAGGCTTAAAATATCGGTTTCCATTCAACGAAATAGTAACGGCTTCCGTATTTCGATATAACAGCATCCGTTATGAAATAGCTTCAATAAAAAGTGATATTTTTTTCCCCTCAAAACGTTGTGATATTTATTCGATACATTTTATTTTCTTTTTTAAATCAAATTGATTGAATCAAAAATATTTTACCATAATATTTTAAATGTGTAAAAAAACATCCGATGTATACATATATATATTTATAAATAAATCAAAAACCATAGATTCTGCGAGATTGAGATTACTTATCTAAAAGGAAAACATAATTTCATGTAACAGTACCATTTTTCTTGCTATTTCATAGACATGTATATATGCAACATCTTTCGTATAAGTAAACGCGAACAAATCTTTTCGTGTATTCGATAAACTTTTAGGTAGAAAGAAATGTCGTTGAAACGCTAAGTCAAGAGAGATGGAGACTTTAGCCTTGTATTTTTCGTTTATTGTTCGTTCTCGGACGACTCACTTCTTTACGATATCCGTTTTGACTTTTCTTTATTTCCGTTTGGCCGACGGTGTGCCTTGAACAAAGGACAGGGAAACAGATAGATAACGTGAGAGAGATAGTGAAAGGGTAGAAAAGAGAAAGAAAATGAAAGAGAGAGAGAGAGAGAGAGAGAGAGAGAGAGAGAGAGAGAGAGAGAGAGAAAGAAAGAAAGATGGACGAAGAAAGAAAAAAGAGAAAGAGGAGGAAGCCGCGACTCGAGGAGGATACGGTACCAGTTCTCTTTTGTGTCTACCTCTCTTGTTCCGCCCTCATATTCTCCTCTTTTCCCTTCTATTCTCATCTACCTCTCTTTTTTCTAGCCCACCCCATTCCACCCCACCCCACACCCACACCCACATCATCCTTCATCTTTCTCTCTGCCTCTTTCGCTGGTGGTGTACACCTACCCCAACGTTACCGTTCGCTTCTTTGTTTAATCACTAGCTCAGTCGGTGAAATAAAGAAAAGAGATGGAAAAATACGCGTCCTTCTTCTTCTTGAAATCTTCTAAGCTATAACCCATAAAACGGCATCACTCAAATCGCGAGATATCGATTTGATCGTCTTCCCTTTATTCCTCCTCTTCTTTTTTCTTTTTCTTATTCTTATTCTTCATCTTTATCTTATCATTCTTCTTTAACGTCTCTATCGCATCTTTTTTCTTTACTTACATTTTCTCTGATGTCTCTCGTAAAACGTGTTCCGCCATTTCTTTTTTCACATACTTTTACTGCATAAACAGATACTGAATTCTTGAATAAGATATTCCAACCTTTTATCGACATCGATCTGTTTGATTTATCTCTCGTATCGTTCGTTGTTCTTGATAGAACTTCTATGGGAATGTATTGTTAACATGTCAGCATTATGTATTATTACCATAGAAATATTTTTAGGAAATATTATTTAGATGATCTATACTTTTATTTTCTACAAATATTTATTTAATTATGAGATAATCTGTTTATTTATATATTATTATATATTAATATAAAATTATTATAAATCAATTATAAGATAATCTGTCTATTTAATCTTATAATATTTCGTGTTTTTAAGTTATCGATATACCTGCATATTGTGTATCTCGAAACACATAAACGTAACTTTGTAGGATGGTTTCTCAGTTCGTTGAAACAAGAAAAAAAACAATTTATATAATTGAATGTCGGATTACTTTGTTTTCGAATAATAATTTAAGATACCAAAACCACTTTTTAACATAACACCTTTTGCATATATACGCGTATCTGTTAAGGCAATTAAATTTCAATCAGTTAAACATAATAGGAATTTAATTAACAATAAAATATTTTTTCAATATCGACGAAGGAAATATGTTGATAGAAATAATTTACATTAATACGTAAAGTATAAATTATGTGGTAATAAAATTATAACAATATACGATGGAATAACGATAATAATCTATGTGAAACTAAATCTCGAATGAAATATCATGTTAAAATACATAATAATAATACGAAATAATAAACAGTAATGAGCGTGTGAGAACGATTAGTAATTTGTTTCTTGTTTTATAGATATTAAGAGGAAAAAAAACAGATGCATATTTAATTGAAATCAACAAATAATAATAGCAGTACTAATGAAAAAGTCAGCAGGTTAACATTTTCTATAATTAATAGGATAATTAAACAGGATAGGATTATATGTTACATGTTTTGCGTGCATGTCATTTTCCCCTTCTCTCGCTTAATTGTTTACAGAGCAACATGCATAACCATGTTCGTAACTACGTTGATTTTTTCCGATAATTGAATCCATCGATTGCAATCGATTTGATTATACTATGTAACTGGTAAATTTTTCAATTCCATCCTTCTTTAACGTTTTTGTCCATTTAGATTGGTTTTCGTGAAAACTCGACACGTTTTCGCGGTACTAAGTGTGCGTATCACGATCATCGAACGGTTTCGCTTTCTAATTTCTTTTGGAAACTTCACAAGTGCAAAAAGGTTTTTCCTTTTTATTCTTTTTTTTATTCTCCCGTCTGAAAGGAATCGAATTTCGAAATCTCTCGTTGAGTCTCATATTTATTTTACCAATATTTTTTCTACTACAGTCTTCTTCGAAATAAAAATCTACGAAATTTTAAGAGTATTAGCATTGAGTTAATAACGTTGAGAAAAAAAGAAAAAGAAAGAAAAGAAAACTAAAGAAAAAGAAATTAAAGAAATCAGAAGATTTATGAAAGATTCGATTTATCGATTCCACCGAGTGAATTGTTAAGAAGGTGCCTGACCGTGTATTTCGTTTCCTCGACAAACGAGATTCTCCTTGGCGTGTTCAGTTCAAGAATGGAAGATATTGATTAAACACAGACCTTTCCTCTTCTTTTTCTTCTTACTTCATTACCGTCGAAAAAGGCATTTCTACTACCGAATACATTTGAAATTTTAATGAACGAAAAATCTCATCGAAGAATAAGAGTCGGTGGTATCTTTTCAAGTAAAGTATATACGAGATACGTAATAATATCTTTACCATAGTAAAAATATATTGTAAAATCGATTTTTCCGAGTGAGATGTTGAGAAATTGTATTTGAAATAAAAAAGATAATAAAAAAATAAAATAAAAAACACCTGAAATCACAACGTTGTCGTCATCATCATCGTCGTCGTTATCGTCGTCGTCGTTATCGTCGTCGTCGTTATCGTCGTCGTTGTCGTTGCAAATGAAAAACTCGAGTTTTTAAAAAAATACCTGAAGAGAATAATAAG